>NW_013665621.1:1019385-1034847 GCF_000517525.1 Limulus polyphemus
GCATTTGCTCGAAACGTCGCCAAGAAAATAAATTACCAGCATAGTTTTTAAAGGTGATTTATCTCCAAAAATGTTATTTCTTTCTTTTATCATTGCCCCCCCCCCCCCGGGGGAACGGGGGTATTTTTGGGGCTTTAAAACCCAGAAACCGGGGTTTCGATACCCGATGGTGGGAAGAGGACAGATAGCCCATTGTGTAGCTTTGTGCTTAACTTCAAATAAATAAACACATCTTTTATAATTTTCGCATTTTATACTTGTATATGTTTATATACGTATGTATGGTTGTCGACAATGTTGTTAAATACAGATGGAACAGTATATATATATAAATTAACAGCAACGGTTATAGTTTGTCAACATTTCTGGCTACTGTTTTATCTATAGGGCTTTCTAGTTGTGCACATTATATGAGTTGCCTTGCTCTGAGTTTTACATTTCTGAGACTTATGAACGCTCTGATTCCACTAGCACTTGCTTGTTTTTTTTATGTGCTCGTTTTTCTTGTGAAACTAAGAAGGCAGACAAGAAGGGATCCAATCTAAGTTTAAGATCAAGAAAAGTTTGTCCAATTTTCTGTTCACTTTCTACTTTACTTTGTCCGTTTCCATTAAGAAAATGAAATCATAGTGTATATATCTACAGAGAAACAGTTCACACAATAATGTTGAACAGTTGAACAAGAAAGAAAACTTTATCGACACTAACTAAATTTTTCCAACGTTTAGTTTTTAATAGAATCTATACATCTCCATCTTACATTGAAGTTCGCATTTGTTTAAACTTCCGTGTTTATTTGCAAGATTTCTTTTATTTAAAGTTTAATTATTCATTATTTTTTGTAATTGCTATTTACATCTTATTTTATTCAGGCTAAATGTTCAGTGTTTGACACAGACCTTTTTTTTAAAATTCCGTGTTTATTTGAAAGATTTATTTTATTTAAAGTTTAATTATTCATTATTTTTTGTAATTGCTATTTACATCTTATTTTATTCAGGCTAAATGTTCAGTGTTTGACAGAAAATCATGGCTAAACTCCCACTTTGAATGTAATTCAGGTATGAGTTCTACTCCATGGACAGTAAATGCCGAGATTTATCCCCTATGGGCCAGGAGCACGTGCTACTCCATTGCAACATCAGTCAATTGGCTTGGCAACCTTTTCGTTTCTATGACGTTTTTAAACTTCGTCGAATTGGTGACTAAATACGGTAGGTTTCAACTGGAACAATGTTGATATTCACATTCTTATGCTAGCATATATAAAGAGGTGAAGTGTGTACTATCATATATAAAGAGGTGAGTTGTGTCTAGTACACAACTCACCTCTTTATATATGCTAGTACACAATTCACCTCTTTATATATGATAGTACACATTTCACCTCTTTATATATGATGGTACACAACTTATTTACAAAGACATACGTTTTGGTTAAATTTACCGTTTGTCAAAAAACAACAAAACTTAGAAGAACTAACGGAAAGCTCGTATGTGGTATATTATGCTTTCTATGAAACTGTGTTTAAATTCCAACAGGGACGTTCTGGTTTTATACGAGTTTTGCTATTCTCGGATGGATCTACTTTTTTCTGATGCTGCCAGAGACCAAAGGAAGATTGCTAGAAGATGTGGAGGGGTTATTTACTTATCCCTGGTGGCAAGATGCGACAACAGCTGACGAAGAAAAAACAGTACAGTACGTCCACATTCGTGGCATCAATCAAGCTATCAATCTAGATGACCAGGACTCGGAAGACGAGAGCTGACAACCTGCTAGGTCTCAAAAATTTGTTTATTAAGATTTAAAAGTAAAAAGTAAAACATAAATATTTAAATGCTTATCAGTACTGTTGGCAAAGCTTTTAGATGAGGCATCCATCGTAATAGGGATTGTCATAGTATCGTGCAGGTTTTGATGTCCCATTTATGATTTATAACACCCACTTTGTTACACAAAAATTGTCTTTAGCGACTTACATTTTACCTTATTTTCTTTTTTTTACAAAGCTCTTTAGAGATTGTTGCCTGGCTATCACCAATATAACCAGGAAAAACTGTGTAAGCTATAAACTACTTTATCAATCAGTAAGAGTCTTAAAAGTATTCAATCTTTAATGAATATTGCAAAAAACAAACACACGATGAACTAAAATGAGATATGAAAATATAGGACTCAACCTATTTCAGAATTATCCAGCATGTTCGTAGACAATGACGTCCTTGATTTCTTAACGATGTAAAATTTGTGTATTATATGTTATATGTAGATAACGCAATTATTCTAATTATCAGTTAAGTAGTTGTGGACTTAAATACACAGATAAAACAAACTACGTAGCGTGTAACATTTTAACTATCCAAGAACATATTGAAATACTGATCCGAATAATCCAGTCGTTACATTCCGCCGCTCTTCGATTCCTTCATTAACACCTGAATATATTACACCTTAACATTTATTATTCAAGCTGTGGTTTAAATTGAAACAAATGTTTTTTTCCCTTAATATCATTCTAAAAAATGGTGTGTGAAAACTTAGCCGTACCTACAGTTCGGATCAGGCAGTGGGAATCAATTAGAGAAGCACCTGGAGAGCGGTGGAATATTACTAATCCGAATAATCCAGTCGTTACATTCCGCCGCTCTTCGATTCCTTCATTAACACCTGAATATATTGCACCTTAACATTTATTATTCAAGCTGTGGTTTAAATTGAAACAAATGTTTTTTTTTTTTTTCCCTTAATATCATTCTAAAAAATGGTGTGTGAAAACTTAGCCGTACCTACAGTTCGGATCAGGCAGTGGGAATCAATTAGAGAAGCAACTGGAGAGCGGTGGAATATTATGACTGGACTATTCAGGTTGATGAAATACACAATCAAATAGTAACTTTTCTTGCAACTAAAACACACAAACATAGTTATCATACTCTTGAGTGGTTAATCAAAGCAATAAAGGAATTTCAGGTGTCTTATCCACTACCTTGCCTTTGGGGGAGAAAAACACTTGAAAATTCTACGTAGAAACTTCTTAATATTTCATGATTACTTAATAATAATAATTTTTCGTTTTTCGGAAGTACTGAACACACCTGTATATGTGTTATATTGAATAATGCAGTGAAAGCGTTTACAATTCATTGTTAAAAGTATCCAGATGTGTAGCCACATTAACGATGGTATTAGATCATATGTGGATACATAGGATGTAGTAAGTCTAATGTAATTATTGCAAGATGATTTGTCCCTAGGTGGGTCAGCGGTAAGTTAAGGGCTTATAACGCTAGAATTCGTGGTTGAATCCCTTTGGTAGAATCAGCCCCAAATAGCCAACGGAGAAGGTTTGCACTAAAACAAAATAAAGAAATAAAAATCTATCGTTAGGTCTGTGGAAGGATACCTAAAAGTTGGTTAATTTTTAATCTTGTTCAGAAAAACTGCACTAAATGATGTTTTACACGACTATGTAAAAATAAGACTTACACCTACTATATGATGTTTACATAACTATGTAAATATACGATTTACACCTACTATATGATGCTTTACACAACTATGTAAAAGGACGACTTACACCTACGATATGATGCTTTACACGACTATGTAAAAGTACGACTTACACCTACTATATGATGTTTACATAACTATGTAAATGAACGATTTACACCTACTATATGATGTTTACATAACTATGTAAAAGAACGACTTACACCTACAATATGGTGCTTTACACGACTATGTAAATGTAAGACTTACATCTACGATATGATATTTTACATGACTCTGTAAAAGTACGAATTAACCTACGATATGATGCTTTACATGACTATGTGAAAGTACGAGTTACACCGACTATATAGTGGTTTTCATGACTATGTAAAAACACATTTTGCAGTAACAAAGTTAGAATGTTCCCAGCTTGTTGATCATAAAACACATTTTTCTAATGTTTTCTAAACAAACAAAACGTCAGTTGAGAAATACTTTGAATGTCGTTTATAAAACAGAGTGAATATTATTTCATTTCAAATAGTTAAAAATGACATACTTTCCTCTTTTTACACTTAAAACAAGGTACAATTGTAATAGAAACAATTTAATCAGGTAGAGAAATGTTTTACCGTACTGCTGCTGCCATCTATTTGTACGTATATTTACTATATGTTGTGAAGGCACTTGGTTGATATTAATGTATGCTTGTAAACATGTTGATTTCAATCAGTAAACATGAACTGTCGAGATCCTCAATAAAATCCTGAAGAAGTAATAAGCGGATGAAGTAGAAGATATGAACCACTGTGCATGTTTGGAGATTATCTTTTAAGGTAAAAATAATCTTTTTCGCGTTTCTAGCGTAATATTTATCAGTTGATGTGAATTGATTATTTTATGTTTTTTCAGCTGTGTATCGTATTTGAAAAGCATCAATAAGATTTATTTATTCTATTTGAAGTTCCTGATATGTATTAATTAGAAACTTTAGAACATATAAAAGGGTTTTTTCTTAGCTATATTAAAAGTTATGTGCATTTGAGGAAAAGATAATTAAATATGAGAAGGTGTGCGTGTTTGTATTATAGCAAACCCACATTGGGTTATCTGTCGTGTCCACCGCGGGGAATCGAGCCCCGGATTTTAGCGTTACAACTCTGTAGACTTCCCGCTGTCCCACCGGGAGAGAAATACGAGAAGGAAAATACAAGTTGGGCAGCATGGTTCCGACTGTAGAAATTGTTTCTGATATTTTATTATTTAGTTTGGAAACCTAAGTTTCTGGAGACCTATTATACACAAAACAAAAGTTAATAATTAAGCACAACTAGGCACTGAGAGCCACGTGTAGTGATTTCCTGGTACTTATAGCTATATTTAAAACGTGTTCTCTTGGAGTTATTGTCAAGAAAATGAGGTTAATTAACAAACTTTTGATACAAAAATCCTGGCTAAAACCATGTTTAAAATAATTATAGTCACAGTGTTGCTTGATATGAACTGAATTGTTGAGAAATAATTAATGCGTTTAACTTTAAAGAAGTTTACTTCGGTTAAAGTGTTAATTTGTAAGTTGCTTTAAGTATACGTGATATAACTTGTTAGTATTTTTTGTGTTATAGCGTGATTTACCGTCAGTATTTAAATAATTGTGGAATAATTACGTAATAACTTGAATGCGTTTAACTTTAAAGAAGTTTACTTCGGTTAAAGTGACAATTTGTGAGTTGCTTTAAGTATACGTGATATAACTTGTTTGTATTTTTTGTGTTATAGCGTGATTTATCGTCAGTATTTAAATAATTGTGGAATAATTACGTAATAACTTGAATGCGTTTAACTTTAAAGAAGTTTACTTCGGTTAAAGTGACAATTTGTAAGTTGCTTTAAGTATACGTGATATAACTTGTTAGTATTTTTGCGTTATAGTGTGATTTACCGTCAGTATTTAAATAATTGTGGAATAATTAATAAACAAGATATTTCAAGCCATATTTGGTTTTATGTGTACATGAATTAATTGTAAATAAAGCTGGCTATAAATGTCTGAATTCATGAGTTTTTCTAAGTTCTTATACTCAGTAAGTTATGTCAGGGGCAGAAGCATTTGAGGGTTGGGAGAATGGTGACTATTGGGCTCACGTTTTAGTAAAAAAAACAAAAAACAACGACTGACAAACTGATGTAACACTTTAAATCTGTTATTATGTTTTATTTGGACATTGTTGATACGTCCAATCAAGAAGGAAAAAAAACAACAACAACAGGTGTTGATCTTGTCTAATATCAAATCCTTAGTCACATTACGAACTTTCTTCTCTACACTCTGCGGACTTATACCGTCAGAAACCGGGTTTAGATACCCGTGGCGGGCAGAGCACAGATCGCCCTTTGTGTAGCTATGTGCTTAATATCAATAACATACTATTGTCCAACGGTGGATAAGTGGTAAACGTGAGGTTCGGTTCCTGCAGGTCAGAAATAAGCCATTGTGCAGCTCTATGTTTAGAAGAAAATTATTCTCTCTTAAGTTACACATATCTTTCCTTATCTAAGACAAATTTATTTGGGATTTTACGATACATTTTCTATTATCGAATATAATTTTGAAAACCAGTTCATCCTAAGGATTTAGCGATACCCGAAAAAATTTATTCGAGTATCGCTAAATCCTTGGGTTATAAACATGTCTTTATTCGAGTATCGCTAAATCCTTGGGTTATAAACATGTCTGTTTATAATTAAATGCAGTAAGCTAATGGAATAAGAATGTTATTTTTATATTAATATATTTCTCATAAGCAGATGGTTATTTTGAAAATTGTGATATAGTTTGTGTTCAGAGTCAACGTATTGGGGACGAAAAATAATTCACAAAGTTTGCTTTTGCGTAAATGTATGCTTTTGTAAAGATTCCTTTAGAATGCCCCCCCCCCTCCTAGTGGCACAGCGGCATGTCTGCGTACTTACAACGCTAGAAACCTGGTTTCGATACCCGTGGTGGACAGATCACAGATAGCCCATTGTGTAGCTTTGTGCTTAATTCCAAACAAACAAACCTTTAGAATGAGCTTAAACTTAAATTAAAAGATACACAAAATAGAACTGAAAATTACGATTCTTTTCAATTTCTTTCATTCTCAGTGCAGCCAAATATGCCATAGATAATGTCAATAAAAATGAACGTCACGACACCAATGTTTCATGTGCACAATACATTTATTTGCATAATGTTAAAATAAAAAAACACATGACCCACCATCTTGAGAAGCATTGAAAGCATGCATAAGCGCGGTCAGTCTAATGTATGTATATAGTCAATATATATATATTATTAACTTTAACATTGTGAAATATGTGCGCACACATACGATGTTTTTTTATTTTTTTCACTGATATTTTTAAGACTCTACAAGAGTTTAAAAACAAGCAGTAATATACCTACTAAATAATCTTTTATCCTGGAAAAGCAGATTATCAAGAAAATTGGTAATGCCATTTTTAACAATATATTAAAGTTAAAAATTTTGATAAACTTATTAAAAAATGGAAATTATGTTCAGTTGTTAACAGTTACTTTCAAGTGGAAGAAATATAACAATACTTTCAGTAAGTGCAATTTTTGCTTACTAGATGGCGGGACTGTAATCAATACAGTGTCATTTCTACCTAATTTCGGTATGATGCGCGGCTGTTCGAAAGGCGACCTCTTCACACGTCTAGCTACGTATATATTTTAGCGATCTTGATTTAATTTTTAAATTATTTTCTTTGCATTTAGGGTCATTGTGAAAGGTATTGAGATTGATATGCTTTCATTTATTTTGCGTCTAGCTAAATCAAAAAGTGTGCAGACATATGAAGAGGAAATTATTGGATAGAGCTGTTTTAATAACGTTTACACAACTTCACCTATGGTTTTATAAGCTAGAAAAAAAGATGTTTTAAACAAACTTTTAGCTTTTTCATTTACCAATAATAACAAAAAATTAAAACTATAAGATGACAGATAAAATAATAACCAAATAAGGTTTTCAAATAAACTCAAACCAATCGAATCCTTTAGATCCTTATGTTATGTTTTACTTTGAATAAAAACCAGAAAAATTCAAAACAGCTGACAGCTACAAAATTTATTTGATCAGCTTTCTACTTAACTTCAGCCAATCGACCAATGACAAGTAATTAATCACGTGAAGCACTGTTGAAGGACATTAAAAGGTGTTGAAAGCGGGTAACAGAAAGCCTTCCTACCGCCACTACTCTGGCAGCTACCTCTTAATTCAAAGTCACCCAGTATATGTTTGTTTGTAATTAAGCACAAGGCTACACAATGAGCTATCTGTGCTCTGCCCACCACGGGTATCGAAAACCAGTTTCTAGCGTTGTAAGTCCGCAGACATACCGCTGTGCCACTAGGGGGCTTTTCTCTAGGAAGTGATCTTTTTATATGTCTACAAAACTATCTTTAGAAACAGTTTAATTATACGTTGGTATGTATTTCGTATATCATCTGGCAGATTGCTTGAAGACTTGTACCCTCAACCTACGGTGGGCCAGCGTCAACTTTACGGACTTGCAACAACAAAATCCGGGGTTCGATTTCAGGTGGTGGACAGAGGGCAAATAGCCCATTATATATATATATATATATCTTTGCTTCAGAAGAACAGAAACAAAACTAAAATATTTGGTTTAAAGAGTAAGAAAATTCATTTCGCCATTTATCATGACTTAAACAAATTGCCTTCTCTGCACGAGACTCGAACTTCGGTTCATTTTGTATGTAATCTAACAATCTTACGTTTCGATGTCATACAAATCTTTGATTATAATTTTGTTATATTTTAAAATTAATTCATTGAATTTTCATGTTATTCAGCGAAATGGACTTCCAAGACACCAACTTACAGATTAAGAAAACATTTGGGTTTTAGTTCAAATATTTTTTGTTACTTTGTGAAACATGTGGTAGAAAGAGAAAATAGCAGATGTAACAGCACGCAACTGAATGTCTTAACAACATTTCATCTTAGATGAATTATGGAAAAAAAATCCACTTTAATACTACACAAAAAAAGTTTTACGTACTTTATTAAATTGAAAGAAAAAAAACATAAATATTATGTTTCACTCTCCTGTGTTTGTGATATTTGCACATACACATTTGATGTTCTTTAAAGAACTAAACCTTAGGCTTTTATCTATTTATTAGATGTACTTCCCAGGGGTCACCGAAAGTGTTTTTGTTTCTTTAGAGTAAATAAAATCAAAATTAAGAGTAACAAATATTTTTATATCTTACTTTTGAAGTTTATATGTCATGCTGTGTTGTAGTCTACAGAGCTCATACTCTTCTCGTGATGTTATGCGCACGTTTTATTGACGTCACAACAGTACAAACGGCAACGTTAAGCGTCTCTTATATGACGTCATTTTAGTGTCCCCTGACTGACTGAGAGACAACACACTACAGTGTAGTTAAAACAGGTGACCACTCCAGGCGGCCTTTGGCCCCCTTTCGGCGAAATAAACGTATTCTCTTATTCGTTTTTATAACTGAAACTAGATTATGACTATTTCGTTCTGATAATTTTTTTCGGGATAAACAAATCCACTGTTGCTAAAATAATTCCCACACTTCGAAATAAAATGGGGCTATTTTTTTTTCTAAAATCAGCACAAGATATGAATTTTATGTATATATAAAAAGGAATGGAAATTATATATATTTTTATCATTAGCTTAATCAAGATTATTCTACAATATTATTCTGTATTTAATGCAAAATATTTAGCTAAACTCTAAAGTAATAATAGATAGAATAAATACTTTTGTTGTACACATGTTAATTAGCCAGGAAAACCTTGTTCTTCACTAGAAAATTTAAGTTTTTCATCGTTTAATTTCTCCAAAAGAGTGCCGAAGGCTGCCCGGAGGAGCCACCTATTTTAACCATTTGCACCATTATACAGTAGTGTGTTGTCTGTCAGTCAGTCAGTGGAGACTAAAATGACGTCACGTAAGGGACGCTTAATATTGTAATTTGTACTGTTGTGAGTTTGACGTCAATAAAACATGCGCATGCCTATGAATCACGAGAATAATTATACACTCTGTAGGCTACGACACAGCATGACATAGGAACTTCAAAAGCAAGAAATAAAAATATTTGTTACTTTTAATTTTGGTTTTATTTTCTCACGAAACAGAACACTTTCGGGGATCCTGCGGAACTACATCTAATTTGAATACAGTTTAAGTTCCTTTCATTATAGATAAATAAATCTCGCCTGTTGAAAAGAAATAAATAACATTCCCACTGCTAAAAGTGTGTGACAGCACGACGTCTGGAACCTGGGATCCTCGGCTCTCAATTCAACAAGTTAACCGCTAAGTCACGCTAGAGTCAATATATTTGTAATTAAGCATAAAGCTACACAACGGGCTATATGTGCTGTGCCAACCACGGATATCAAAACTCGGTTTCTAGCGTTATAAGTTCGCAGACTTGTTTCTGTGCCACGGAGGGGCTCAAGATTCAGACACAGCTATCAACTCTATAAATAATTATGATACAAGAGTGTTTAACAACAGCTTATAATACGAAAAATAAATAGATACTCGTCTCAACGCCTGTAAATTTTAATTAGTTCTGCCTAAACACCCGCAGAATTTTAACCCCTCAAATCTTTAATAATGCAAAAAAATATAGGGGGACATGGCTATATCTGAATATACTTTCTCAAGTTGTTTTGAAAAAACAACAAAAAACATTTAAATTTAGTTGTTTTTGTTTTCTGTTCGTTTTTAGATCCTCTAAATACTTTTATAATTAACTTTCAATTAAGGTACACATTTAATTTATATTATTCCTTTCTCAATTAAATATAAAATTTTTAAAACATTCTAATTTCTGAAGAAGGTGCAGCTAAAAATTAATTAACTTCTTGAAGAAGTTCTTTTTCGTCTAACAATAAGTGTGAGCATCTACTTTTACTAATGGTGTTGAGTTATTTTTCGTCTAACAATACGTAAGAGCATCTACTTTTACTAATGGTGTTGAGTTATTTTTCGTCTAACAATACGTAAGAGCATCTACTTTTACTAATGGTGTTGAGTTATTTTTCGTCTAACAATACGTAAGAGCATCTACTTTTATTAATGGTGTTGAGTGATAGGGAAGTAGAACTTTTGATTACATCCTTAGGCTATGAGCGATAGCAAATGGAAAATAACGTTACCAGCAATTTCTATATAACAACGTTTTGTTTGTCAGTAAACAGTGCCTACACTACTACAAAGATAATTCTGTATTCTCCTCTCACTGGTTTGATCGTCTAATTCTCATACACGATCGTTGCCCAGCAAGTTCTGTTAGAAACCCACATACACACAGAAAACCCTTGAAAGTTACTATCATCTTATTACCCTACCTATCCACAAACCTTATATCTCGCCTCAAGTGACACGAAGTCTTCGCCTAGATTGATTTTAGATTTTGGAGTATATATATATATATATATAGTCCTTTATGCGTAGAGACAGATTAACTTTGACTCTTCACTGACGCCCTGAAGCCTTCTTATCATGTTTCTCATTTTGTTGCTACTCTGTTCTTTTGTGAAAGATTTGTAAACATAATGCATAATTTCCCCTTTTACCAGTTTTACAGATTTAATTTACTGCAACTACTAGTTCCCTGAAACATAAAACCCATTTGCTCATATTGCATTATCACTAATCAGCTGAATACTCAGACTGATGGTTGTGAATGTGAACCAAATTAACTTTATACTCGTGTCTCGTTTGGATAAAACCTCTTTTAAATACAACTTACCATTCTAAGTGTTTTTCACTCTTTCTGCAAATCTGGTTTTGCACATTTTGTCAGCTTTCGTTATCGGAACGTTCCTGTTCACTATAGGTTAATTACAAATATATTCAACAAACTCCTGAAAGAGGAAACTTATAAAGTAACCACTTAAAATTAAACCTCCAACTTTTCATGCAAATCGCCAAACCTCCCCCCCAAAAAAAACAACAACAACAGCCAACAAACAATATCATCTTCATGTTTGTTAATAAGCTTCTGAAACAAGTATAGCAGAAAATGTAACCACTGAAACTAAAGCTCCATCTTCACATTAAAATCTACAAAACGTTTAACAATGGTAATACACGTTTGTTAATATACTACTGAAAAAAACATCACCGATAAGATGACCATTGAAACTAAAATTCCAACTTCACATCAAAACTATAAAAACATAGCATTTTCATGTTTATTAACAAACTTCTGAAAGAAGTACACCTGGAAATGGAATATAGTGAAACAATAATATAATTTCACTCTAACACTGCAAAAGAAAAAGCTTTGTAATAATAATGGCTCTATAAATGTTACCTGGTATATTAACTTTTATGTATGTTTATATATATATAATGATTCAAGTTGATTTAAAAAATGAATTTCATGAGGACGTGCTCTCTGCTGTAACTTATTCATTTTTGTTACAATGATAACATTACAGTCATTTATTATCGGTATTTCTTGAAACAATAGATGTAACTCATTGTAATAGCTTGTAGGCAACAATGTTAACTATAAAGCTGTATACACCGGTTCTTTTACGTCTTATCAGAAATATTGACATTGGATAAATGAAATGGATATTTAAGAATTCATCATGGTGTTTTCTGTGTGCTGATAGATCAGAATATACTCTCTGATGGTGCTTACAATGAGCATCATTATTTTATTCGTCAAAAGCTTATCCAAGTGCAAGTTAAAGGTAAGTCTGGTAATGGTTTATTTTTGAATTTCGCGCAAAGCTACAAGACAGCTATCTGTGTTAACGCTCCCTAATTTAGAGGTGACAGACTAGATGGAAGGCAGCTAGTAAACACCACCCACTGCGAACTCTTTAGCTACTCTTTTACCAACTAAAAGAGGTATTGAAAGTCACATTACAATGATTCTAAGGCCTGAAATATGAGCATGTTTGGCGAAGAGTTTTGATTTCGTTTTCCTCCTACAGCAAAATTCTGGGGTATTAGATTTATAGATCCCCACCCAATGGGTTTGCCGACATATCAGTCATCTATTACTAATGAAAAGTTAATTTAGTGCAGAAACTTACAACTGAGTCGTCTGTGGTTTTTGGATTTCTGCTTGCTCACCTCCCCCCCCCGTTTTTTTTCTCACGTAGCTCCTCCCACTAAACCTCAAACCGCGAGGAGGTGAAGAGAAATCTGTTTCTGAACACCCCCGTTTTCCTGAGAACCTCGAATTCTACTCGAGTTCGCACCTAAGGATTAAACCGAAACAACTGTAAACTTGAAACTAAAACTAAACCAAGCCTGTGAATTTAAACTTCATGAAAGTTGTTTTGGTTTTAATAACGGATTTTCCATAAATCAGTTCCGCAAATTTCGAAAATAATATTAATTTTTTCTATCACGTGAGATCTTTTTCCAAATCTGGAAGAAAAACTCTTAGTTAGATCAAATTATTATTTCGTTTACCACAATGAAATTTTTTTATTATTATATTTGTTAACAAAAAGTACAAACAAACTGAAGAAAAGGGAAGAACATTGATGTCAAACGAATATGCATCCTCATTCATCCTGATTTTTTGTGAAATCTACGTCTTTTAGTCTCAAAAGTACATGTTGTGGTCTTTCTTTTATGTATGACGTTATGACGTTTTGTGAAAATTCTGTACGGGATGGAGAAAAATGGATATCATTTTCGGATTCAGGGTACAGGAATTTCTGTAGAACATGTAAACATTTCAAGACAATACAACCATCGCAGGCCTGTGTTATCTTTAGTTAATTTAGAGATGAATAGGTTTGTTTGTTGTTGAATACAAAGCTATACATTGGATTGTTTTGGAAGTGTTTTAACCGATAAATCTTATTCAGAAAGATTGAATAGTGTGTAGAAAAATATCATTTGTTTACATTTTTATTTGCGATTACAACGAATGCGATTTCCATGTATTTGGTATCAAATTTTCAGACATTCCTAGGATTTCTCATTTGCTTTTCTTGTATTCAATTTACTAACGCACAAAAATTCCTCATCGATTTCGAAAAATAAGAAATGTCTAAATCTTGCATATTTTTAACTAAACAAATATCCATTATACATTTTAACTTCAAAGTTGAGAACTTAAACTATTTACAATGGATAAAAAGTAAAAATTATAAGTAATACAAAATTGTTGTAGATTTAGAACATCGATACATAAATCCAAGCAAAATACCAAAATTTTATCTGGTTTGAAAAAAGAAAGAAAAGTAATTGCTATCAATCTACTTTAGTTTATTCAGCTGCAAAAGTTACTTTTAAACAGATGCTTCTTATTCTAGGATTACTTCTTCATTTCATAATGACCTGGTTTTCTGGTTGTTGTTGTTGGGTGCGTTATATTAAAACGATTATGGAGCCTCGCTATTTCAAAACACTCCTTATCGCCATGTGCAGTCGTGCTCTGTCTACGACCGTGCATATTGACAATAACTCTGCAGCGGAGTTTTCATTACAAAAAGCTTTGTTGTAAAGTATCCGAGACAAAGCTCGTTACTCCTCTATTCTTCTTTCCATAAACCTTCTCTTGTGAGAAGACGACGGTTTCCCATTGCTTGTTTAAGAGTCCGATCCCAAAAATCTATAGGTGCTGCATACATCGACTTCTTATGGAATAGCATAAACGCCCATTTCATTCTTCAGCTGGTTGTGGCATGTGACGATTGAAAGGATATGCCAAGAAGTAACTTTAGGACACGTAACTTCTGTCGCTTTTCCAGTCAGAGACCTTTCAAGGTTATGTTGCGTTCTGTTGTCAGGGGTAGCGAACGGATTTTGCTATTTACCTTTCTGTTCTTGGGTTCTCACCTGTTATAAGAACTGCACTTCGCTTACCATAACTATACAACTTGTTACAGGTCTCTTACTGAATGGTCCTGGGACTCCAAGTTAATCCCTGCCTGTAAATCCTAATGTTAATCTGAACACATCTTTATGACCTGAGTGTTTGTATATTTTGCATCGGAAAACAAACAAACAATTGTTATATGTCTTTTTCAAAGACGCTTAGCTTTGGGGGGCATCAAACTACCTGCATAACGCCTAACAACATTGAAATATAATTCTGATACATTCGTTTTACCGTAACTATATATCGGCTGTAATTTGCTTATTCAAAATTGTTTTAATATAACACATTCAATCCTATAGGAATGTTTGTAAGTAAAATGATAAAACTGATCCAGTTTGTTGTGTTTAGGTTTGCGTGACTTAACTAAAAAAGTTAATCTATAAATTTCCTCGGGTAAATCCTACTCTGGAAGATGTTCATTGAACTGTTTTCCGTTTTCATCTGATTTTTGGTTTATCTCATGAAGTAATAGCGTGTTTTTAGTTAAGGTTTTAATTTTGGGTTTTAAACAGATGATCCAAACGCTATTTTGAGAATAAGTTCAATAGTACTTTAAAAAAGTAACTAACAAAACACATTTACACGTTATTACGAACATTTTGAAAAAAGGACTATTTTAATTTTTTTCTACCAAAAGTCATACAAGTTGGTCATAAACACACATATAACAACACTAAACATTTGGCAGAATGCCTAAAATATGTACAAAGAGAAAATTATGTCATAGTCATTGTACGAAAAACTATATGCGATATCTCAGAAACATAAAATTTAAAGTTTCAGCTCTAAGTCGTAAGTACGTCTTACGTTCAAGACCTACTAAGATTGAGTAAATCGATTCCTTAGTAATACAGCTGGTGTTATCAGTACTAATGCTCTACTCAAGCTGTGCATTTTGCAGATGACGGCTGAAATAGTTAGAATAAAGCTGTGAGGTACGAGATGTTCCATCAAGAAGCAATATTCCTCCTAAAAAATACACTGTTCTAGTTCTTGGTAAGGTTTGTTTGTT
>NW_013665621.1:1035339-1043890 GCF_000517525.1 Limulus polyphemus
CCCGCGACCCTCAGATTGCGAGTCGAGTGCCTTAACCACCTGGCCATGCTGGGCCTCTTGGTAAGATTTTAGTCGCTTTGTGACCAGAATGAACTAATCCTCTAACAGAAAGCCTCATATAAAATAAAGAAAACATGTGGTGAGGAATATTTCAAAAGATGTAATGAGATCTTTATGTGAAAATGAATTTCAAAAGTGTACAAGTCCTAATTTCGCGGAGAAATTATCATATAATTAACACTGTGCATGTGTTTATTACTTGAACAAGAAATACATTTTAAGTATACAAAACGTTCCCTGGTAATCTAGAAGTTACGTTTGGGGAAATATACTGCTATAATTCAGGGCACGATCCTCGCAACATATACAACATATAAAGTCTTATATATCTGTACCATATTTCAAAACAAAGCAGTAATAGACAATCGTGTTTTGAATAAATTTGAAAATTTAATTTGTAAGCTTATAAAAATATAGTTAACTTTCAATACAATTTAATTATAATCCGGTTTTTCTTTTCCGATGAAAATGATTATGGAGCTGATGAAGTGTAGAACTAATGGAATATAAAACATAAATGCAGTTTCAAAGAATATCAGCTTTCATCAGTAAAAGATAACCAATACTGCTTTACAAGCTGTTAAGTGTTTCGATTGGCTTGGTGTAATTTTTATTATAGAAATAAAACTTGAGGCTGTCTATTTCTCCAACTTGTCTTTTTTTCTACTCTGTGGAAGTACGTTGTTCACGAATAATTCTGTTATGAGGTGTACCTATGATACTTGAACATACAAATAAAGCTTCTTATTTTAGCAATTAGCTATAAAAGTGTATTAAATAAAGCTTTCTAAAACCAAAAAACAAACAACCTGAAGCTTGAAGACTCTTGCCTGATCTGTCTGACAACACATATGTTTCTAGTAGTAGAATACTTTAGTGTTAGACACCTCACCTGATGACACAACTGATGACCAAGGCTTGCACTCTGCTCTCCACAGTATACTCACTAACCTTATACTGCTAAACGCGATTGAACCAACAAGAACCGCTGATCTCCAAGGTGACAGAGACTCATGTAAAAACCTTTGTTTAAGACAAACTCGCCTTGAGTGTTATCCCTAGTTGGTATAAGGGACATATCGTCTGCAATGTTCACCTCATGTGTAAGGTACGCAATACAAGGATGTCAAGCTTTCTGGTAGCATTCATATCCCTAAGCGTCTTTCTCCCGTTGAGCAAACTAGTTTTAACAACAACTGATAAAGGACACCAATATTGGTTGAATACTGATATTGATAGACTAACCAATTTTACCATACGGTTATGCAGGAGAGGCTCAAGGTTCAGCAATCATTAATTGAGCTAAAACTGCATGTATACACGGAAACTATGTTTAGTTTGCAAAAAAATCACAGAGCCTTAAATATATTTAAGGATGGAGCTCCAAGTCTGGATGGTGTAAAGAACTGACAGAAGCCAACCAGTTGAAATTAGTGTTGGAGTATGAACATAGCGAGACAATAGGTAGTATCTCTGAAATGTGGACTGATATCTTTATCAAATCCTTACCCACAATCATGGAAGAATATTCTTGCCTTAAATGAAATCGAATCATTGTCTTAAAATACTATCTTTAGGTGGTTATTATAGTGGAAGAGAAACCTGGATCAACACCGCTAATATCAAAACTGATACATGGGAAGGTTTTGAAGCTGGTTATAACACCTTGGCAATAGCTTGAAGATGCCTAAAGAACAATCCATATGCCGATTCTTGCTAGCAAAGTGCTTAGGATGGGCATCAGAGAAGATGCATCGTAAAGCGTGGACGCTAGCAAGCTACTCTTGTAACTACCAGAAGATGCACCAGAAAGGGTGGACGCTACCAAACTACTGAATTATAATGATCCATGGATGAAAGGGAGAGCATGTTTCATGGGACGGGGATTCGAACCTGCAACCCTCAGATTGCGAGTCAAGCGTCAGAATCACCTGGTCATGCAGGGCCTTTAGGCTCCAAAAAGGTTATTCCAAATAGCTCTGTGTTAATCGTATTGCTTCATAGGAATTTTTTCTGGTGTTTTATAGCTTAATCTTAACTTAAATGAAGCATGCTAACATATATCTCACCCACATTGTAGAATTTGCCTTTTCAACGTTCTTTCAACATTTGACAAAACGGAATTCCGGGCTAGTTTTTTTTTTGTCTTTTTTTATTTATCACTACCGAAGTTTTTTTCCATTGTCACTCACACTAATTTCTTTATAGTATTTTAAATAGTGAGTGTCGTTCTTATAATGTTCATAGAGCTTTAAACATATATATGTGGAATACTATTACTATACATATATATTGATATACCTACAAATTATTTTACTTTAATGTGCAGGTGAGTCTATGTCGATTACTACGAGGACTTTTACTTTATCCTAACTGAAAAATATATGTGTAAAAGTTGGGAGTAATTAGATATGTTAATTTCATTATACTATTTTTTACACCTAGTTATTTGTCACAACCTCTTCTCTGTGTGAAAATTTTGGTTTGCAGTCTACATTTAATGATGGTATACAATTATACCAATTAAAAAAAACGCACAAACAAGATAAAGGCTCGTTAACTTCAAACTATTTCTTTAGTGAAATAAAACCTGTTTTTGGTAACAACCTACGGTTTAGAATACTCTTTACTTAACTACCAATGAATCCACTATTCCCGATTCTTACCAGTTTGCACGTGAAATAAGTCAGCTACCCTCCAAAAATCATTTTATGACTATCTTTGATATTACTTCCCTCTTTACAAACATACCTCTAAATGAAACCATATCTCAGCTGTCACGTAACAATATTTCGCTGAATGGCGTTTCTGAAACACAAATTAAGACCGTGTTGGATCTTACAACCAAGAATTGACATTTATTATTCAACAACACCCTCTTTGAACAAACAGATGGCGTAGTGATGGGCTCCTTTCTGGGTTAAACGTTACCTAATATATTTCTCTCGTATCACGAAAAGAAATGGCTCGACACCTGCCCCGCTGACTTCAGACCTATTCTTTACAAAAGGTATGTAGACGACACTTTTATTATTTTTCACAACAAGGATCACTGTTCAAAATTATTAGAATACCTTAATTCACAACATCCTGCCATTAAATTCATTTGCGAGATTGAAAATAATAATAATAGTTTACCTTAATTAGACATGGTACATCAATAAACAGAAAAAAGACATTTACTGGACTTCTTACACAATTTAACAGCTTTAACCCGTTCACGTACAAAAGAAATGTTTTAACATATTTATTAAACGGAGCTTATAACCTGTGTTCCGCGTACTTTAATAATTTACACTCAGAAATTTCTCTATACAAGATGCTTTAAAACGTAACTGCTACGCACAACATTTATTACAAAATATCACTAATGCCTTTCTAACTAAGAAACTCACAAATCCACCCAGACTACCAACTGTACCCAAACTTATTATGTATTCTTCTCTTCCATACGTTGGTAAACAAAACTTAACTTTAAGAAATCAAATTAGAGGCGTAATTCATCGTTACTATCCCCCAAGTTGATTTCAGATTAGTTTTTAAACCCACGTCACGCATACAGGATTTTTTTCCGTACTAAAGACTTTCCCTCAATTTCTTTTTCTTCGTGGCTTGTATATATTTACACGTGTGTAGACTGTAAGGCCTCCTATATTGGTAAAACCAAACGCTGTCTACTAGTTAGAGCCAATGAACATATCGGAATTACAATGAAAACATAAAAAAGTAGAGTAACCCCTGCGCTTCCACTATACGCCAACATCGTAAAGAAACAGGACACGAACTTAACTTATTAAATTTCGATATTCTTTGCAAGGTTTTCTATATTTGAGTTTTTATGTTTCATGCCAACTTGATTTAAAATTACTGATTAAGAAACCACATCAAACAACTTTCATCAACACTTTTTTTAAATATGTACAGTATTTTTGTTTGTTACTCCTTCAGTTTCCATGTGTTTTAGTTTGGATTAAATTTCGTTATTGCAGCATTGTATTTTAAGAATGACGTAATCCTCTTATTTTGCTTTAGATACTGAAGATGGAATCTGTAGAATTCCAAAACGTTCACCTATGCCCCCTTCTCTTATAAATAAACATAGTTGTTTATGTTAAGTATCGTTATCTTTTTTGTTACAAAGATCATGTAATCACTCCCATGACTACTAAAAGTGACAATTCTTATAAAGTTCATGTAATCGCTCCCATGGCTACTAAAAGTGACAATTCTTATAAAGTTCATGTAATCTAAAAGTGACAATTCTTATAAAGTTCATGTAATTGCTCCCATGGTTACTTGCCACCTCAGTGGCACAGCAGTATGGCCACGGACTTATACAGCTAGAAACGGGGTTTCGACACCCGTTGTGAGCAGAGCACAGTTAACTCCCTTTCTGTAGCTTTATGCTTAATACCAAACAACGACAACAACCCATAACTATTTAAAGTGTCTATTTTTTACAAAGTTCGTGAGATGAAGTTAAAATACCATGTAAAGTAATACATGAGAGGAAAAAGGAAATAAAGTTGTTTTATGTAGTCATTATAAAATAAACTGTATATATATATATTGGCAACTGATCCTTTTATTTCCCTTGCTTGAGATATTTAGTTACTTCCAACTGCTATGTTGGAAGCTTAAACTTGGGAAACCAGTCGAATTAATATCGTCTTAGTCGATAGTGTTAAGCAGTAATGTTGGTATTCAAAATATATAAGAGGGGCGTTTTTCGAAGTTATAGAATGAAAAGCATACTAGATGAATGACTAAAACTTCTGAGTGGGGAAATACAAGCAAATACATTAAAATAAAATAAAATACAAGCAAATACATGAAAATAAAATAAAATACAAGCAAATACATGAAAATAAAATAAAATACAAGCAAATACATTAAAATAAACTTCAACATTTGTACCACTTTTGTTTACTTATCTTAAATCATGTTTAGTATCCGAATTTAGAAAGTAATAAAAGAACTAAAACATTCGCATAAATAATTGACTTACCATTCAGAACAATATGTTATTCCTCTGAAGTATTCACTTACCTTAAATCATGTTTAGTACCCGAATTTAGAAACTAATAAAAGAACTAAAACATTCACGTAAATAATTGACTTACCATTCAGAACAATATGTTATTCCTCTGAAGTATTCACTTACCTTAAATCCTGTTTAGTACCCGAATTTAGAAAGTAATAAAAGAACTAAAACATTCACGTAAATAATTGACTTACCATTCAGAACAATATGTTATTCCTCTGACGTATTCACTTACCTTAAATCATGTTTAGTACCCGAATTTAGAAACTAATAAAAGAACTAAAACATTCACGTAAATAATTGACTTACCATTCAGAACAATATGTTATTCCTCTGAAGTATTCACTTACCTTAAATCATGTTTAGTACCCGAATCTAGAACGTATATTCATGACTTTAGTTTGTGGAAACAAAATAAACCTTTTATAAAACTTCATATATGTTCCTGAAGAAATATCGTGTACTAAGTTTAATACATTATATCCCTCAGTTGCTCTTACAATGTGTTTGTTTGGAATAAAGCACAAAGCTCCACAAGAGGTTATCTGTGCTCTACTCACCACGGGTATCGAAACTTGATTTCTAGCTCTGTAAGTCCGCAGACATATCGCTGTGCCACTGGAGGGGGGATATAATGTGATATTTAAGTCGTCTTTTATGAACGTCATATTTTATCATTGAGTTGCATGGGTTTTTCATTACATTTCGCAATATTGTGATATATGAAGTACTTTTAAAATATTTAAAATACAAAAAAGAGTCTAAATTATATATCTGATTAATAAAAAATATCCCATTTTTTTGTTAAGAAAAAAAAGTTCCTCTCGCTTAAGAACTATAGAATTATTCGAGTTAGCGTGGCACAATCATTTCGCACTTTGAACTCATATTGCGGGTTCGAGGCTGGCACACGTCATGTTGTTGTGTTCTTTACTCCACTTGCCCCAGTCCACCTAGCTGTATAATGGGTACTAGTTGTTATCTGGGATTTAATGTGCAATAATCTAGCATCCCGTCTATGGACTGAAATGGACAGGTATCCCATTTGTGCTACTTGAAACCGGAGTTCGAAAGCACCGGCCATATGTGCCTTGCAAAAGCAGGGCAAAGATTTAACGTCTTATTTTAATAGAATTATTTAGGTTGTTATTTTCACATTATCTAATATTATAATTCGATTATGAATCTATTTCAACTGAAATAGTCCAGTCTCAGACAAAATACCAGAAGATTTCAAGTGTATTTTCATTGACATATTACTAATCACTTAGACTTCTTATCATTGACATATTACTAATCACTTAGACTTCTTAAAGATTACACAAGTACACTCTAAATTGCTAGTTTAAAGAACACACCATTCTTTGTGAAACGATGAGAAACATTTCAGTTCAGCGTGAAAAAAAAATACATACAACGCATAAACTGTAAGTAATAATGTCGTTGGTTTACTTGCATAACGCAACCTTTTCATAACTAATGTATATATGCGCATCTAAATGTTTGATTTATCTAAGTTCCTAGTGTAGCTGTGGGAAGTTGTACACCTGAGACGAACGTACGAAAAGCTTTTTTATGGCTATCGGTTTTTATTGTACCATCAGTCAATCATTATTATCTTGATATCTCCCAGGTCACCTGTACAGGAATAGTTTTGGACGACGTTTGATTGGTTAATCCATAAAGTTATAGTTTTGCTCGTGGATTCTGCGTTTGTCTTTTGAACTTCCAACCCGCCTTCACTCTAGCCTAACAATATTAGAAATGGCATTCTGTAGCTTTTCGCGAGAACGATGAAAAACAAAAATAGAAAATCAATTGAACTTTCCTTGTCCTGGCGTCCACTAGTGAAAGTACTTCGAGGCAACTGACTCGTTTATGTATTTTTAGTATACCTCTAACTTTTATAGTACCGAAGCTCTGCCAAAATTTGTCGATCGTGTGACGTCACCATCAGGATAAATACTTCATATTCAAGACCTAATTTCTATTATTGCGAGTCTATTTTGAATACAGCAAGTATATGCAGAATTGATAATTTGAGACTACTTACATCAGCACTAAATTGAACACGCATGCATTACTGAGAGAACACACGCGCGATTCAACTTCCTTTCAAACAAGCAGCAAGGAAAAACAACAATTGGGTACCATATAAACATAATTAACACTAAAATAAGTTTTAAAAATGCATATCTTAGTGATTCACTGCATTTCTAGTTGCACTACAGTATTAACAATTTTGACTTTTGTAATGGTTTGCATACTTCCTGCACTGACAACACGAGTGACTAAAAAAAGCAACCTTGTTGTATACTGTGTAAATGATAAGCATTTTAAACACTTAGTATAAGCGTAAAATGCATTTTAGTAAGTGTTTTAATAGCATGTTTGCATTTTTTAGCAACCACGTGACGTATCACACAAACATTTCATCACTTTAATGGTCTGACACCTGCTCTTGAGGTAGAGTGTCGCATGGTGACTGACTCCAGTTCCTGAGGGAGAGTGGCAGATTATGTGCTGGGCGGGCTGAGATAGCTCTACCAGGAGACACGGGAGGTTCACAAATAGCCAGTGTTCTCTGATACTCTGAGGGTTTGGTATTGAAAGAATCATAATTTCGGGTATAAGCTGAATAACTAATATATATATATTTAGTTTTGGAAGTGGTTCTGGAGCGGCGCCCTATTTCACTCTGCCCGCATCACAACCCTGATTTTCAAATTTACTTCTGTTTTATATAAGTTTTGAGTTGAGTTAACATTTTATTCAATTCTCTCTCATCTGTATCAGCTTACTACTTAGTTATATACGCTTACTATTTCATTCTCAACTATCCATTGGATAATATGCTAAAATTTGCAAAGATGGGGCTTAACTGGAGTGATAGCACATTATAAGAATCTTGTTCAAGGTCTCGTGATGCTCATTTATATGCTTTATTAGTTGAAGCCGCAATTTCCATTCAATCAAGCTTATGCGAAAAGGTTGGAGTCAATTCTAGACTACACATATTAACAAAATTTTCCAAACAACCCCCATTGTACGTGAACGTCGTCTTTCAAGACTACATTTACGCGAAATAAAATTATGAAAGTCTACTAGAGCAACAATTGGGGTACTTGAAAAGTGTGTGGTTGAATGAGATTGCTGTGAGTCTAATTTATTTGGCCATATTTGTCATTACGAAAGCCCTCTACAGCCACAATTGGGATATACTTAAAAAGTGTGTGGGTGAATGAGATTGCTGTGATTTTGGTTTATTTGGCCATATTTGTCATAACGAATGCCCTCTACAGCCACAATTGGGGTACTTGAAAAGTGTGTGGTTGAATGAGATTTCTGTGATTCTAGTTTATTTGGCCATATTTGTCATAACGAATGTCCACTAAAGCCACAATTGGGGTACTTGAAAAGTGTGTGGTTGAATGAGATTGCCGCGAT
>NW_013665621.1:1044863-1045395 GCF_000517525.1 Limulus polyphemus
TTCAAATAAAGTGCTGCTAACCCTCTGTATGACGGGGCGTGGCCAAGTAGCTAGAGTGCCAGGATGCGGATCAGAACATTTATTCAAGGTGTTAGCCAAGTGGTCAATGTAAAGGACTGAGGATTCGAGCGTTTCAGGTATGAGTGATACTACCAAACACGCTCAGCACTTTCACCGTCAAAGGCGTTATAATAGTGACATTCCATTCCGCTATTCTGTTAAGGGTAGTTTCTTCAAGCAGCGAGTGATGCAGATTGAATGTCCTCCTCTGGCTTTTAAGGTCATGTGTCGCATAAAATGCGGTAAAGTATGTGTGTGGGTGTGTATTATGTAAATTTGAATGTCTTTATCACATATTACTGCTATATTTTTTTGTTACACATTACGAAAAACTATTTAAAGGAAGTAAAATATCGCCAATACACATCAAACATATTAAAATAAAATGCTGTAATTCAACACTCACTTCTATATAAAACAGGCCCGACATGGCCAGGTGGTTAGGGCGCTCGACTCGCAATCTGAGGGTCGC
>NW_013665621.1:1045405-1046154 GCF_000517525.1 Limulus polyphemus
TCATAACGAATGCCCACTAAAGCCACAATTGGGGTACTTGAAAAGTGTGTGATTGAATGAGATTTCTGTGATTCTAGTTTATTTGGCCATATTTGTCATAACGAATGCCCACTAAAGCCACAATTGGGGTACTTGAAAAGTGTGTGATTGAATGAGATTTCTGTGATTCTAGTTTATTTGGCCATATTTGTCATAACGAATGCCCACTAGAGCCACAATTGGGGTACTTGAAAAGTGTGTGGTTGAATGAGATTTCTGTGATTCTAGTTAATTCGACCATCTTTGTCATAAAAACAATCGTTGATTGTGGTGTTTAATTGAAACCTTCGTCAACTTCAAATGCTTTCTATTATCTTATTAATTGTACCAGAAAGTATGACTAACGTGGTGTGGTCTAGGAGCCGTTGTTGTCTTAAACACTCTTCTGTGCGAGTTCCTCACTTCCATAGAGAACACTGATGTTTCTCATATTCGAATTATTTTATCCTTTGACTCTATGTCTTCAAAGATCTCGCTTTGTAAGTTTACTTTTCGGATTGGCTTTTAATACCTTTCTAACTACAAGTTTATGTCTGGAAACCAAGTATGTAGGAATTATATATATGTCGTCTGCGGCGCCACGAACTCGCATCTTACAACGATACGCCACTGAATACGTATATACAAATCGTACTTTTTTACAAAGTGTTACGATACGCCACTGAATACGTATATACAAATCGTTCAAATAAAGTGCTGCTAACCCTCTG
>NW_013665621.1:1046820-1050419 GCF_000517525.1 Limulus polyphemus
GAAATTCAAAAACAAACAAACAAACAAACTATATAAAACATTCTTCCCAATCAAATTCATGTGCGCTAGTTTTGAAAGATTTCGAAAAGGTTTAGCAGACAAACAAACTCTACGGGGTTCTGTGATGATAGAGATAGTGTTATTAAAAAGTTAAACACCAGGATTATTTGATCAAAGTTTCTAATTAGTAAACGCTTTTTCTTCTTCTTCTATACCTTATTCATTTTCAGCCCCCCGGTGGGACAGTAGTAAGTTTACGGACTTACAACGCTAAAATCCGGGGTTCGATTCCACGCGGTAGAAACAGCAGATAGTCAAAAGTGGTTTTGTTCTAAAACAAACCCAATTCTTAATCATTTTGAATATTATTAAGCCACTGAAATGTAAATATTAAGCGATAGAAAGTCAACCACACAAAACTATCCGAGATTTTACTGATATAAATATATATATATTATAAATAAGCAAAGAAGAATGTTAAGATGAAAATTAATGATATTATCGTTTAATTCGTGTAGGCAAGTTGAATAAGAGATTCACTTAAAATATCAATATTAAAAACAAGAGGCACGTTACGTGTACATGTTTCCTAGATCGGCTTATAATATAGTTTAGCACTGTAATATAAGAAAGAATTGGATTCTCTTATATATACATGAAAACATATTTATTGTAACGAAACATGAATTTTCAGATGAGACTTTAGGGAATCGAGCCTGCTCGCCTTGAAAGTAAGTTAGTAGTAAATTATTTAGGGTAACAAACATATTATTAGCTAGGCTAATCAAGTTATTACGAGCTTACCGTCAAAACGAACCCAGTTTAGTTTTTGTAGCATGTCTTATAATCCACAATTGTTTTAAAATATAAAAAACATATTTATATGAATGTATTGCATGAATATGCCTAATCTAATGCACTGACAAAGCTGCAAAAAATAAACTTCATTTTTTTGAATTTGCAGATTTAGAATTTAATCTGGAAATAATTAGTTTAAAGCTGAAGATTGCAGTATAAATTGTATTTGTTACGTATTGCAACATATCAAAAGACCCGATGCCCCACGTGGGCTTCATAAATAACCTCTCCCGGGAGAGAAAGCAGCTACCCCATCCCTTACGAATATGTTTGGCCAACGTACAGCTAATGGATTTTGTTTTTTTATCAAAAACATGCATATATATATCTTAATTGCGAATTTTTATTCTCCTCATTGAATTGTGTAACTTCAGTGAAGAAAAAAATATTCCACGAATCTGTTATTTTATTCACTGGTTCCACTGGAATAAACTAACGAGTGTTTAGGGTACTCGACTCTCAATCTGCGGATCGCGGGTTCGAATCCTCGTGCCACCAAACATGCTCGCCCTTTCAGCCGTGGGGGTGTTATAATGTGATGGTCACTCCAACTATTCGTTGGTAAAAGAGTAGCCCAAGAGTTGGCGGTGGGTGGTGATGACTAGCTGACTTACCTCTAGTCTTACACTACTAAATTAGGGAAGGCTAGCGCAGATAGCCCTCGTGTAGCTTTGCGCGAAATTCATAACAAACCAAACCAAATCTCCTTTCTTGACTTATTGACAAAACAATATTGTAACAGTGACTGACGAAAGATAGTTGCAATACCTTGTAGTTTGAAGGCTAAGCTAACTTATTTTGGCAAATAAAGGTTATATACCAGTTTTAACTACAAAACTTTCTAAATACAAATGTATAAGGTATGCAACGCCATTTCTAACCATGACATCTAATTAAAGCCAGTCTTGTATTTCATTACTTTATAATTCAGGAAATATTGTAACTAACTCAAATCCCAGTCTCCTGCTATCATTTTGCGTACAAGTAAACAGTTATGTATTGAAGGAATCAACAATATTACATTCTGGAAAAGATTTCCAAAAAGCAAAACTCCGCATCTTGCTTTAAAGTATAAGTAGTTAATCAACAGAAATATCATTAAAGTAAAGTTTGTTGTATCCATTAAAAATCCAGTTAGTATAAAAGGACCTATTTCAAAATGTCAGCGGCTACCAAGGAATATAAATTATTTTAGCTTCTTTAACATTAGTACTTATGTGTCCAGTTATCATATAAAAATATTTGAAATATTTAGAAACATTTTAGTTTTCAGAGTAGATTTATAGCAGTAATTATAAGCTGTTGATAATCGTGACATCTTATAAATAAGGATCCACGTGGTTTAATTTTCCAAATCCGAAAAAAAAACAAAAACAATAAGGAATTTGGCATGAAAACTTGGCCACTTTCTAAACACTAATACTGTTAGTACTGCAAGGACCCATATGTTCATAGGGAAACATAAATCTTACAATATGGCCCGTTGGCGTATTATCCAGTCATTAGTATAATTGCATCGTACGCTTTTCATTAAATTCCTTAATAGCTAAAAGCGTGCAGGTCAGTGTAGGGTTCATAAATAAATGAGTCGTTACTAAAAACCAAGTTTCTCAGCTATTCAGTTACTTTAACGGACGTTCCTTACTATTGGGTAATCTTAGCCTAGAGTTGTAACTGATCAGTTAAAAACATTATTTGATTGATTTCTCATACATTTCTCTTAAGGCTTTGAAGGCTGTTAAGTTGGCAGTTTCACAATCCAAACATAATACACGAATAATGTCTCATTAGTTGACTGAGACATTATTACAGAACAGTTAACATTTGCAACTGAAGCTTTAGAAATTAACGATTGTATAAATCAAACCAAACTGCTCGTAAAAACGAAAAACAGCCAGTAAACTTTGGGTTATTTATACACAGACATAAAATTATGGATTTTCATGTTAAATAAACACACTTTCACCATTGGGTAATGTTTGTGTGAATATTGGTATCGTTCTATAACCACATATGTGAGATTATTTAGATTCTCTATGATGTTTTGTAATATCAGATTTGTCTCATATATTTGCATATAAGCATCTATGTTTAGAAAACACGTGCGATTCACTTACACAAATGATTGAAGTTTAGTACACATATGTTTAGCCTTAGTTTGTTTGTTAAAATCATCTACTTTGTTTACCCGAAAATTAACATAGTTACTCAAGGGTTACATTCTTAGCTTTTCAGAAGGATGCTTTAAAGAAAACGTTTAGCTTTATTACAGACTACAACATGCTCCACTAGTTAGGCCTAGCTTAAAAGTTAAGAAAATTGAGAATTATCGTAATTTTCTTGGCAAAATAAATTTGATTCTTAAATGTGAGCCTAAACTAACAAACGAAAACCCAGAATTTTGCAGGAAAAATTTAGATGGCGAAAAACGATGGACATTTCTGGCGAAATGTCCTGCTTTTTGACGATTGTGTAATACATTATAGGCGTTGTCTACGTGACCTGCATACCTCTAAAAGTCTAATGCAAGCATTTATATGCAGTAACGAATATCAGCACTAGAAGTAACACTTAAACCTGTGACTGCTTATTTTAATTTCCTTTGTTTCTCCACTCAGTGTTTTATTGGTTTTATTGCTTCAGGCTCACTCACTGGACGTTGAGGTCAAAGTTTTTTTTTTTTTTTCAGTTAAACATTTCAGGAAACTAATAAGTCTCATTCGACAAAATTGCTTTTGATA
>NW_013665621.1:1050513-1051957 GCF_000517525.1 Limulus polyphemus
TCACTCACTGGACGTTGAGGTCAAAGTTTTTTTGTTTTCTTTTCAGTTAAACATTTCAGGAAACTAATAAGTCTCAAAATTGCTTTTGATATTTTAAGATGGCCAAGATAAAAAAAAAGCTTACTGTGTGCATTTTTTTTTCTGATAAATGAGTTTCACTTTGCGATTTAGTATGCTCTAAAATTAACTTTACATATTTTACAGGGTAACTAAAAATTCTCACATAAGTAAGTATACATTTATAAAAAAAACAACATATTTTAAATTAATTATAATGTTGTAAGCTTAATATATATTTCTTGTTTATTGATTACTTTGGTCGATGTATGTCCTAAGCTTCATGTCATCAAGCATATTACTGAACAGGAAAACATTTTCAATAGTACAGTTCTGTGAAACACATTTTTAACTGTACAGCTCCGTGAAACAGGTTTTCAAGAATATTCAGCTCTGTGAAACACGCTATCAATAGTAAAACTGCATGAAACACATTTTCAGCAATAAAGCTCCATGAAACACATTTTCAACAGTAAATCTGCATGAAACACGTCTTCAACATTATAGTTCCGTGGAAAATAATACAACATCTTATCAGAAGTGCCTGGACATGTACTTTCAGAAGGGCTTTTTCTGAATACTGTTATAGTATATTATAACAATACCCTTGATCTGAACAACAGCATGTATTCTATGAAGTTTGTTTTTAGTTCAAACTTATGCTTTTTCCAAATAGTTTCCGCTGTTGTTTCAAAAGCTTGCTCTGTGAGTATCACACAGGAAATTTCCCCAAATACATTTTATAGAGACGATTTTTTTTCAAAGACCTAACAAATGAGAACTTGTAATGTCTGATAGTAGTTTAGGCTGAGCTGCAAGTTTTTAAACATGTGTTAAAGTTCCCGATACCAATGAATGGATGGCCTTATGCACAATACAGCTGACATACCAATCTTTGAGAATAGCTAATTCACATGTTGATTTTCAGCACAGTTTCAACTGCCTATAATCTGTCTTTTCTTAAATTTAATTTATTGGTTATGTAAGGGATTTTGCTCAGAATCCTACATTTGTAACCTTCTGGTGGTAGGTCTCAGAATGTATGTCTTTTTTACTAAGTTTCCTTGCATAGAATATCGAGTGGGCCTAATAATGTGTTAAAATATGTCTATTAGGAATACATGTAGGTTAAAAAAAATCGATGGCCTGATAATGTGTTAAAATATGTATATTAGGAACACATGTAGGTTAAAAAAATCGATGGCCTGATAATGTGTTAAAATATGTCTATTAGGAACACATGTAGGTTAAAAAAATCGATGGCCTGATAATGTGTTAAAATATGTCTATTAGGAACACATGTAGGTTAAAAAAATCGATGGCCTGATAATGTGTTAAAATATGTCTATTAGGAACACATGTAGGTTAAAAAAATCGATGGCCTGAT
>NW_013665621.1:1051978-1055243 GCF_000517525.1 Limulus polyphemus
AAGCAGGAAACAAACTATATTTACCATTGTAATATTCTAAGCAGGAAACAAACTATATTTACCATTGTAATATTCTAAGCAGGAAACAAACTATATTTACCATTGTAATATTCTAAGCAGGAAACAAACTATATTTACCATTGTAATATTCTAAGCTGGAAACAAACTATATTTACCATTGTAATATTCTAAGCAGGAAACAAACGATATTTACCATTGTAATATTCTAAGCAGGAAACATACTATATTTACCATTGTAATATTCTAAGCAGGAAACAAACTATATTTACCATTGTAATATTCTAAGCAGGAAACAAACCATATTTACCATTGTAATATTCTAAGCAGCTAACAAACTATATTTACCATTGTAATATTCTAAGCAGGAAACAAACTATATTTACCATTGTAATATTCTAAGCAGGAAACAAACCATATTTACCATTGTAATATTCTAAGCAGGAAACAAACTATATTTACCATTGTAATATTCTAAGCAGGAAACAAACTATATTTACCATTGTAATATTCTAAGCAGGAAACAAAATTTGATCGTCTGAGATTGTAAACAGACGATCTATATTTCATTTCATCGTCTGAGATTCTAAGCAGAACTTCCATAAATCGCTTGATCTCCTGAGTTTGTTAGTGATGACACTGACGAATGTTGAAACTCTTTGTATTCTGCTTAAGACTAGTTGCGAGATTTTTCATATATATGCTCATGACTATAACAGATCCAACGAAAATTGAGATACCTATCAGGTTTACAGTGATGCATCTAATGCTTATGCATGACATAAATACTTTTTATAGGTAAGAAAGTAACATAAAAACATTTGAATAAAATGTTAACACATATCGTACGTACGAATACTACGAGCCTATCGTACTTTAACATTTATCTTCACAACAGTGAGTGACTAAATCGAAGTGATTCGACAAGGGACATTAATTAAAGAAATTTGTTTTTCTTTAAGAGCCAAGCTGCATGCAACTGGGCTAACTGCGCCGCGCTTATTGCAAGGATTGAACTCCGAATTGTAGCATTATAAGCCTACAGCCTTAAAGAATTACCCAATAAGAAAATTTAGTAATGATACGATTTGTTGAGAATGACCTTAATAAAAATAACATATACATCATGCATACTTTGCAAGATACCATACAAGGAATTTAATCAAAATAAAATGATTCAGACGTTTAATTCTGAGAACTTTGCCCTAAATTTCTCCATGAAGTACTTCGGTCTATTGAGCGTCTGTTTACAATCTCAGGCGATCAAATGATCTATTGAGTGTCTGTTTACAATTTCAGTTGATCAAATGATCTATAGATTGTCTGTTTACAATCTCAAACGATCTATATGGCAATTTTGAGACTCTAAAATAATTAAATACTTCTTCCAAGACTAAATCAGGTGATTTTAGTCCTAACCCGATCGTCGTATTAGTGGTTTGTATACAAGACGCCTAATGAGGGCATTCTGCTCAGAGCAAGGCAAAAACAACAACAAGAACAACAAACAAAGAAAAATAAGTTTGCTTGCAATGGTGCCAGGAGCACCTCCAGTAGACCAGCGGCATATGGTGCAGATATCCTTGCTACAAGTGAGCCAGACTCTACCCTGTAACCAGATTATAAGCGTATAGCAGTTTGGAAAGAATCTAGATCCACATACAATTCCATTGTCATACATGAACATGACTCGGGATGAATAATTGGAAGTATTGTACCATTGACTTATTTTAAGCGATTGACCACAGTATAATGGTTTGTTTGTTTTTGAATTTCGCGCAAAGCTACTCGAGGGCTATCTTTAGCAGTGTAAAACTAGAGGGAAGGCAGCTAGTCATCACCACCCACCGCCAACTCTTGGGCTACTCTTTTACCAACGAATAGTGGGATTGACCGTCACATAATAACGCCCCCACGGCTGAAAGGGCGAGCATGTTTGGTGTGACGGGGATTCGAACCCGCGACCCTCAGATTGCGAGCCGAGTGCCCTAACCACCTGGCCATGCCTGGCCTCAGTATAATGGAAAATAATGCCCGCTCCCCCAACCGTACTAAAGTTGGTGACACATTCATTAAAAACAACATAATTAAGTGGACTGCATGTTCATTGGACTTTAGTCTGATCGAGTAAATATTAGTTGTTCATGGTAGAGGCGTCACATCTCATTAAATGACTCTATACTCTATAAATGCTTTGGAAACAGTTATTTCAGTGAGATTGCTGAAAATTTAAGTATGTAACACTGGTACTATGCTAACCTTCCTGTTTTTAATCAGCACACCTTATATTGAAATTAAATCTCATGAACTGTAAATATGAAAGTAATTCTCACCAAGTGCTGATTTACAAGCGTAGGCTTAATTCTTCTAGATCAATACACGAATCACCAGACGCCTGGTTGTTACTTTATCCTTAAGAGATATCTCTTGGACCGCTTTAAGTAGATATGGATATTTTAAAAATTAATCCGACGTTTCATAGATCATTTGATCGCCTGAGATTGTAAACAGACGCTCAATAGATCATTTGATCGCCTGAGATTGTAAACAGACGCTCAATAGATCATTTGATCGCCTGAGATTGTAAACAGACGCCCAATAGATCATTTGATCGCCTGAGATTGTAAACAGACGCCCAATAGATCATTTTGGCTTGTTTGTTTTGTCAATGCGTTCGAGCAATTTCACCAATAGTCATCAAGCAGTTCTATATTCTGTTTGCAATACTCTGAGATAGCCAATTGGAAACGATTAACTACGATTGATTCGTTTCATACGTTCCATGGTTCTCCATATATTTGAAAAACGTCCCTATAAATCACCCAAGTGTCTTCTTTGAGGTGCAGCCATTATTAATAAACAGTCAGGGACACTTGCCAATTGAGACAAGAATGCATGAGGCCACTATAAAAAATCATTTGTATTTTAGCTGGCGTGACTGATCATTACATGCCTGTTTTCCAATGATATAAAGTTATTGCTATAATCCAAAAACTGCGCAATTCTATAATTCTGCACCGTATATTACTGCTTTGTCAAAAGTATACAGGCTCACTTTGACACGCTCGGGTTATAGGGTTTGGTTTTTGTGTTAAATTGATTTTTTTAACCTACATGTTTTCCTAATAGACATATTTTAACGCCCACCAGTGGCACAGCGGTATGTTTGCGGACTTACAACGCTAGAAACCGGGTTTCGATACCCGTGGTGGGCAGAGCACAGATAGCTCTTGTGTAGCTTTGTGCA
>NW_013665621.1:1056243-1059232 GCF_000517525.1 Limulus polyphemus
TATGTATAGTGTTGTTTGCATGTTTGTATTTGTTTATAACATTTATGGATGTGATATTTCAAGTTTCCGAGAATAAGACTAACAGCTTTTCTATATATGAATAAGACTTTGTTGATGGAGCTAGAAATTTTGACCTTTGGGTTTTTTCAAGAAAATATGTGTTATACGTTAGACTATGCTTCATGCTCGCCCTTTCAGCCGTGGGGGTGTTATAATGTGATGGTCACTCCAACTATTCGTTGGTAAAAGAGTAGCCCAAGAGTTGGCGGTGGGTGGTGATGACTAGCTGCCTTCCCTCTAGTCTTACACTACTAAATTAGGGAAGGCTAGCGCAGATAGCCCTCGCGTAGCTTTGCGCAAAATTCAAAAACAAACAAACAAACAATGTAAAACTAAAGCGTGTAATGCATTGAAATACTGATTATTCACTGTCAAGAAATACCCGAACAATATTTAAGCAATTTATTAATGTGTGTCTCCTCAGTGAACGTCCAAAAAGAGAATCATATTTTTCTTCTCGCCTTCTATAAGTCAATATTTTCAATAATATATTCTATAGAATATAAATAATATCCATAGGATAACTTTATTATCCTATCTTTACTGCTTGTTTTATCAGCCAGATTAGGTATAAAATGGTAAGCGATACATAATATATATGTCAAAACTTCTATTATTTCTGTTTTCCCAAAATGTTTTATTTATCAAACAAGAGAAAGGAGTGAATTTTTGTTACAAATATCCATCTTGAAATGTAACTTTGAATTGTAGCATATATATAAACACCGATCTAATCACTTGGTCTTAGCATTCAGAATTTCTTGAATGGAACAGTGCGTTGTGTATTAAGCGTTATATGTCCGGAAACTTACCGCTGTTCCATTTTCATCGTTACGTCAATATCTATTTCATATTTGATTCTAGGATTTTTAGCGCTCACAAAACGGGTATCTAATGTATCTAGTAACGCCCGTTTGCTGTTTAACTGCTTGTTCATGTTAATGTTTGAATAATTTTGAGGAAGAGTATTACCTCTTATATAGTTTGACTACAAATCGTATTTGAAATTAAACGAAACTAGTAGAAGTAAGTAATATAGAGGAAAGCGCACGTGATGAAAATATATATATGAAGTAACTAAAGTGTAGATGGTAAAATGATTTAAATAAAATAAGTAGTAACATATCAATACGTATTTGATTCATCAAAATTTTTTCATGTTTAAACCAATTGTATTGCTGTACAAGGTTTTAGCGCAAAGCTACATAATGGGCTATATGTGCTGTCCACGGCGGGGAATAGAACCCCCGATTTTTAGCATTGTAGATCCGTGAACTTAACGCTGACTCACCGGAGAACGTTATAAACTAGAAGAAAAACTTAGACATTTAAAAAAATAGTCTTTTAATAAAAAATATTTTACGAATTTTATTTTCATCGGACCAAGGATACAGTTATTAGGTATAATGTTAATTTTATTTTTATTAAAACCAAATTTACGTAAGACGGTACTTTTTTCTCACTAAATCCACTTTTAAATGTTAAGAGAATTACTACAGAATTACGAAATAAAGCATAAACCAGATGAGGAGAGAAAACTGGCTGAATTTTGCAGAATTTTCTTTTAAAAATATATAGTTTATCTTTCTAACATGAACTTGAAAGTACAGCTTCTAGGCTCACTCTAAGCTGAAAACTTCATTTCAAGTCATTCTGTTCACCAAACCATGAGAAATACTCCCTAGTTCAGATTATTTAATACATCAGTCACAACGTACTAAAAGAAATCCAAACATGGCTTCCTGTATCCAACTTGTGCTGTAGATTCCAAGACTGACGACTTGTAATCTGTTAGTGCTAGGTGCACAAGTAAGTCGAATCTGTCAACCTAAAAGTGCTTTAGTTTTGTTGCAAAAAGTATCATTTATCTTCAACACTTTGAACTTCGTCACTTGTCTAAGTTCTCATTTAAATTTAATATACGTTTTAAATTACGTTTTTATCCACAAACAATGCTAGATAATATTAGAATAAATATTAAGATAACATCGAATAAATTAAGTTGAATAGAAGGATTTTTGTTTTACATCTAAAGACAAAGATTTTTTAAGCAATGGAAAGGAATTTATTCTTAGAGATATCACATTCTATGTAATTTTCCATCATCGTTAGACTAAACCCACTTCTTTAGATCGAGGAATACGACCTTTTTTTCCATAACATACACCCATATAATAGGATATTTTACTGCGAAAAAATACATTCGAAATCATACTGGGAGATGAGGTGAACGTGTTTCTAGCACATGATGTTTTCCTTATATGTGTATTATACCCAACAACCAGTATTTACTTTCGCAAATAATACAAAGCAAAGTTAAGGTCTGCTCTCATATAGTGAACATATACAAGGGCCGATGAATTCACTTATTGTTACATTAACATTTTTTCTTATGATATATATATTAGAACAATTATACCGAGATTGTCTTGTATTATAAAGGTTTGTTGAGGTTATCATGACTAGCTTTATTTTTTTAGGAGAACTTTACCTCTTAATTGCTGTCACTAACTGGAAATGATAAGACAGAAATATTATTCTAGTTTACAGAATTAACAAATTGCTTAACATGACGATAACAGATACACAATTTCCCTATTTCGGATGCTATGTTGGGCAATTGAATGATTTTTTGTAGTTAAGCAACCATATGTGAAGTGTTTCAGCTAATAATAGTTACAAAATTATGTCTTCATAACCAATTACTCATAATGCCTGAAATGAATTAAATTAACCGTAATTCATGTTTCAAAAATTAATGTTTTGTTTCTCCAATGTAGGGGGACAGGTGATAAAACACTTTGTTAACAGTTTCTATTTCATTTAATAATTTGAATAAAATAGAGAAAAAAATGTTGATATTTCATATATTTTCGAACACTTAGTCATATAATCACACAATAGAACACTTAGTTATATAATCACACAA
>NW_013665621.1:1060232-1061588 GCF_000517525.1 Limulus polyphemus
AAACCTTAAATTTTTGATCATTTTGGATCTATAAAAGTCAGTTAGATTGCTATTAAAATTATATGGTTGATCATGAAATGGTAGAACAGATAAACATCTTTAATAGTTTATTTTCTTTGAATGAAGATCTTTTAAGATACGCGTACAGAACTTAGTAGTTTTTCTTTTCAACATGAGATACATACACGATGTGCTATTGAAAATACTAGAAAATAAATGTACAATTTTTCAAAATAAAAAATGCAATTGTTAGGGACAAAAGTTTTATTGGCAGTGCGTGTTTGCTTTCGTAAATTTATAAAGTCAAAAACAAATGTTGCAAAGTATTTAAACTGAATTGTTATTGTTAATGTTTCTAGAAAATGTTGTTATTTCAAAAGATTAAACTGAAAATAATTATATTTGCTCTTTTGAAAATCAAATCACGAAATAATTAAACTTTGCATTGGCAATCAATATCTGGTCTAATAAAGAAAACAATAAGGAAAAAACCCTCTGTAAGGGAAGAATAGCCAACATTTGTATTTATTATGTTATTTAAACAAACCTTATATTTAGCCAATTGATATTTTTGTTTCTAAACAGTACTAATCTTGGTACTTCGAACTATAAAGATGCCAATTTGTGAGGTTTGATCTTGGAAGAAAGATTGAAGTTTTACGAAAAGATAAAGGATGAATAGCAACATTTAAAGTTTATAATGATCCGGTATAATCTCCTACAATAACTATAAATTTGTTTATTATTCACAGGTATTCACTAGAGTAAAGAAGTTTTTTTTCTTCTGAATATATTAACAGACACGAAACGTTTTATAACTATAAGTTACTTTTTCTCTCCTGCAGGAAAACCAACAGTCGTTAGGTTTCATGTGACTGTTCTGAGTCTGGACACAGTAGATGAAGGATCAATGGTACAACTTTTATTATTCCGGATAAGCCTAATTACCTTGAAAAGAAGACAGTTCTAATTTGTTCTTAATAATGATTATATTTGCTTGAGCTAACTATCATTAAGGTACTTACAAGTATTTTGTAAACATTACGACATACATAAAACTTTGTGATAATAAGAAGGTTAAGTCCTATTTATATATAATAATGTGGGTCCAACTGCATTATGTTAATGACGTGATACATAAAATTTTGTGATAATAAGAAGGTTAAGTCCTATTTATATATAATAATGTGGGTCCAAATGCATTATGTTAATGACGTGATACATGAAACTTTGTGATAATAAGAAGGTTAAGTCCTATTTATATAAAATAATGTGGGTCCAACTGCATTATGTTAATGCCGTAATACATAAAATTTTGTGATAATAAGAAGGTTAAGTCCTATTTATATATATAAG
>NW_013665621.1:1061598-1067384 GCF_000517525.1 Limulus polyphemus
CCGTGATATATATGAAACTGTTAATGTGCTAATAATGGTCAGTGGGGACGATATTGAAAGTCACGCATGTATTTTTATGCCCATTATATCCTTAAAAAGTGAGCCATAAAAGGATAAGCGCACACATTATTTCCTACTGTTAGTTTATTTACGTCTTCTATATAAGTATCTGGAAGACATCTTTATCTAGTGTCAAACAAATGTACTGACTGGATTTTTCAAAATGTTTTTTTTTTCATCCTACATTCATTTTCTCCGTCCTTCAGACTTACGTAGCAGACATTTTTATGTCTCAAAGCTGGAAGGATTACCGACTTCGACTTCCAGAAAACATGACCAACTATTACCGACTTCTCCCTGTGAGTTGGTTAAAACGGATGTGGCGACCGGACTCTTTCTTCAAGAACGCTAAGAAGGTCACCTTTCAAGAAATGACTATTCCCAATCATTACATCTGGTTATATTATGATAAAACTATTCTTTATATGGTCAAGTAAGCTCTGTTTTCTTTGATTTAGCCCTTGATAAATTTAAGTAAATATCGTATGAAAGCTGTATGTAACAAATATACATGTGTAGCTGGGATTCCAATTTACCTAGATTACAACAACACAAAGCTAGCTAATTAAGTAATAATAACAATAATAATAAAATATTTCCAGCGCTTTGGATTTTGAATGTATTTTACTTTGTTTAGGTTCAGTGTTATGATCAAGATGAATTGATTAGAACATACTACCCGAGCAATTAAAACAACATGATACAGTGACGCATTTCTAGAAGACTTGCAAGGAGAGGAAGCAATTGGTTTGAAGTTCGTAATTGTAGTTTGACGTAAATCACAAGAACAATATCACGCTCGTGGTTCTTTCGTAATTATAATTGTATTGAGTAAAAACGTCTTGTATCTCGCATGAAACCCTTTATTACTACAGATCCAAGTACCGATAAGCTTATTGTATCGAAGTAAGAGATGAGGATCACAAGGAATTTGCTCTAATGCTCACCTTTAATATCTTTGTGTGTTTAATCTTTTAGAACTTTTCATTTGTGTTAAGCGCAAAGTTTCTTTTCACTTTTGAAACGAGTTTGGGAGAACATTATTAATTCGCTCTATAGTAACGAAAAAGAAAGAACAAAGGTAAATATAAGAACAAAATTTACGCCCAATCCATTCTTATGCTACAAATTTTACAGTTCAATATTGCGAATTTCTTTGTAATTAAGCAGCGCCAGGATCGAAGAAAGATGAAATTAGTCGATGTTGTTAAAGCGTATATTTAATGATTGGTGAATTTCCATCTTAACTATAAAGCACCGTTACCTGCAGGTTGAAGTAGTGGCTGAAAATGTTTCTAGTAACATGGTGAGCTTCATATAACTAAAACACGGAAAATCAACAGTTAATTAATGAGTGGAATACTAGAGTTAAAGCAGGTGTTTCGTAAAAGCGATCAGAAACGTTCCATTAGCTCCAGTTATTTGTGTAGGAAACAAAGATCAGATAATGATAATTAATTACATCACTAGCGAGCATGTATAATGAATTACAATCTATGTACCAGTAGCTTTAATTAAATATTATCCTAAGCCAAGAGTAATTTGTGCTATATGAATTTCTTTTTGATTTGTTTACACTTTAATAGGGGAAAGACTTCACAAAATAGCAATGTTAAGAAATCAAATAAAAGCTGTAAATTTTAAGTCCTCAAAAGTGCACTCTTAGTCAAAATGTTTGCATACTGTTCTATATTGATATTATTGTCTACATGCAGGGAGTATTTATTCAATAAATGCCCAAGTAGTAACAGAGAAGGTAGTGTATGATCAGCCAAACATGCACGAGTTGTTATTTTGGTCTGTACAAGTTGTTTTGAGTATTTGTTCGTCAAAACACACACATACACACCTATTTTGTATAAAAGGGTGAGCTTTAGGTATGCAACAGGAATGGCATGAACACATTCATTCCAGGGTATCCAGAAGAACAGTGAAGAGGAGACTGACCAAACAAGGTTATTTTCCAACAAGGGCTGTCTGTAAACCGATATGAACCAGAATTCGCCGCTGTCACCATGCTACTTGGGGAAGACAGCATGCCATCTTACAGTTAGGATACTAGCGACAAGTCATCTTTTCAGATGAGTCCTATTTCCGGTTTTAAAAGCTGATGGTAGGATTAGTGTTCGCCGTTTGCCTGGAGAACAGAAGAGGGAAGACTGTTTTTCACACAGGAACTGGTGCAGTACATGTTTGGGCAGCTATTCACAATGGTGGAAAACTGCTCTTCATATCCTCCAGAGAAACGTCAGTGGTTCCTCCTACAGGCATCACATGGAGACGATATTTCTGCCACATGCTAGGGAAAATTTTGGCAATAAATTTGTGTTCCAGGATTACAATTCCCACAGTGCGCGTATTGTACAAGATTATCTCGACCAAGAGGTTGTTACAAGATTGCCATGGCCAGCAATATATCCAGATTGTAATCCCATTAAGAAATGTTGGGCAGAACTGAGCCAGAAAATTGCGAACCACGACCCTAAACAAGTTACTGTAGTTGAGTTGCAGCGTCTTCTAGTGACAGTTTGGGATAAAATCACGATGGATTACATCAAAACCCACATCGCCTTGGACCAACCACGTACTGAATGTTTAATATGAACTGATATAAGGTTATAGACGCTATTTATAATACATTGTTGTTATATTTACTCATTATATATGTTTTGGTAAGGCTTTGTTGTGATAGGTGAAATTCTGAATTACACGTCTTTCCACAGGTGTCTGAGAAAATTGTTTTGTGTTCTAATAAATCATTCATGATCTCCATAGAACCTTCTCATTATACAAATTACACATATATATAGATGTTTAATATAACACGCATTACTCAGTTTAACAGTGCTAATTGTATTTGTATTCCATCTTAATAATAATGATCTTATTTGTTACAAAATATGCAACATTTTAGCCAATATTATATTCATAATGCGAGCTTCACTGGGAAATAATAATAGTTAGCGTTCGATGTTAACACTTCCTATAAATCTTTGAATGAGATAACTCTTTGACCATTCCCAAATTCTCATGTATTTAACGTTATGTTCCAACATGATTGTGATAGTATTTTGGCACTTGTGTATCAAGTTAAAATCATAAATAATATTCAACGTTAATTGTGTACCAGTTTAACGTTGAATATTATTTATGATTGTGATTTTTTTATATTGAAAATTAATAAGTATTTTTTCAATATTTTTTGGCTCCTTTGTTCTTATTGTGTTTATATTTCATTCCTGAAAAATATTTCAAATAGTCCGTATGATTATGACTGTTCTTATTTCTGGTAAGTTCAAGATTTTAGTTCCCAAAGAGGTTTCAGAAGCAAATTCTATTTTATAGGAACTGTAGTCACGTTGAACAGATATGATATTGTCTAGCTGATACTACTGTTTCGTATTATCTTTATTTTAGTGAATCATATCCCATGTGACGGAAAACATTTACTAAATATTGGTGGAAAGTGCCCTTTTGAATTTATGCAAGCAAAAGTATCTTATATATAACATATTATATCATTTTCACCTGAATTTTCATACTTTAAAAGCGAGCAATGAAGTAATACTATACAATTTTGATTGGTTTGGTTTGTTATAGATTTCGCGCAAAGCTACACGAGAGCTATCTGCGCTAGCCGTCCCTAATTTAGCAGTGTAAGACTAGAGGGAAGGCAGCTAGTCATCACCACCCACCGCCAACTCTTGGGCTACTCTTTTACCAACGAATAGTGGGATTGACCGTCACATTATAACGCCCCCACAGATTGCGAGTCGAGCGCCCTAACCATCTGGCCTACAATTTTTGAAGCACGGCAACTTTTTTTCCAGTTGTTACTTTTTACTGAGTGCAGGTAAAATTGTTTAAAGGCAGAATCAGCTATGAAAACCCTTTTCAAAATGGATCTGTTCAGAAAACCCTTTTTAAAATGAGTCTGTTCAGTTTTTATCAGACATCTGAAGACAAATATAATAATGCAAATGGCTTAATATGTTGCATATCGGCGATCTTTAATCGCTTTTATTTCAAAACCTTGTGACCTAAAAATAATTATTAAACGTAAAAGTAGAACGAACAGATTACACTAAAGATACATACAAGTCTGATTAAGTCTTACCGTCATTGATTAGAAGAAATATTTCTAGTGAAATTTTAGGGTTTAACTTACTTATGATATTTGTTTAATGATTTCTACCATCAACAAACATCGTATGGTTGTGACGCACCATTTTAACAGAGATCCATTAATCTATAACTGTCAGTATATACTATATAGAGAGGATTGATAGCTCCCTTTGGCACTTTGATATTTGTATTCTATATGTAGCACGATGATTAACGCCCTAGTTGAAACTGCGGGTCAATCTGGGCGTCACGAGATGTAGAAAACTCCTAACTTCTGGACACCTAGCTATTAGGAGATTTGAGTATAAGATGTTATATATATCAAACTTCAAAAGATTGGGCTATAAGTACTGACAAGCTGTCTTTTGTATGTTTTTACAAGTAAATCTGTGGGAAAAAATCGAGAGCATAAGAGTATTCTGCACAGAAATCTCTAAGGAAACCGCCATTATTAAGAACGAAAATTGCTTTTACAAAAACTTTGACATTCAGTTAAATACTAATTAACTTGGGAATGTTTAAAAATCTATAAGAGTAAAGAGGTAACATAACCAAGAATCACGTAGCATGTCGTATGTTGCTTATTCTATTTCATTAATTATGAAAATGAGGGGAAAATACTCCTATGTAGCATCTGGTTTCCATTGAGTTAATCAAGTAGTTGTTTTTATATAATGAGCATGCTAAGTCTGAAGGGATTCAGTTTTTATCAGAGTAATATGCTAATTTGATGCTGTCATGTGAAAGCTGCACTATAGGAAAAATAAACTTATATTTTACTGATTTGTTTTTTGTAATACAATGTTTAGTCATTGTATACCATTAAATATGGAGAAAAATACCGCAAGGCAATATCGATCATAACTATGAAAACAGTCACAACATAATATTTTTACAGTAGATTTAATTGGCTTTGTAAACTGATGTTTGTGAGAGAATTGTTTTATGTTGAAATATTATTTCTAGTAGTACTTGAATAAGTTTCAACATTAACACCCCTTGTCGGTAAATAGGTGAGAATTTACACTTCTAAGAATGCAAAAGAAGGTAGGCCCGGCATGGGCTGGTGGTTACGGCACTCGACTCGCAATCTGAGAGTCGCGGGTTCGAATCCCCGTCACACCAAACATGCTCGTCCTTTCAGCCGTGAGGGCATTATAATGTGACGGTCAATCCCACTATTCGTTGGTAAAAGAGTAAGCCAAGAGTTGGCGGTGGGTGGTAATGACTAGCTGCCTTCCCTCTAGTCTTATACTGCTAAATTAGGGACGGCTAGCGCAGATAGCCCACGTGTAGCTTTGCGCGAAATTCATAAACAAACAAGCAAAAGAAAGCTTTTTTCCCAGCATTATTTTAGTCACATCCCAAAATGTGTGATTTCACACCATTGTTTTCTTAGAAATAAAGTGTTTGAATTTGTTTATTATCCATGTTATGAGATAACTTTGTTCCAAAAAAATGGCATTCTATTAACATATGGCTGCTACAAAACTAAATAATCACGTGGTCTATTTGAATAAGGCCCGGCATGGCCAGGTGGTTAAGGCACTCGACTCGCAATCTGAGGGTCGCGGGGTCGAATCCCCGTCACACCAAACATG
>NW_013665621.1:1068325-1071579 GCF_000517525.1 Limulus polyphemus
TGACTAGCTGCCTTCCCTCTAGTCTTACACTGCTAAATTAGGGACGGCTAGCGCAGATAGCCCTCGTGTAGCTTTGCGCGAAATTCAAAACAAACAAACAAACTATTTGAATATCAGCTTTAGACATAATTTCACTTGTAGCATTCCAGGATATTTTCCAAGGAAAAAAGTTTTTTTTTTCAATGCTCGCAATATAAATCTTTCTTTTTGATCAGTTTGTCACTTAAAATAACATTGAAAAAAAAACTGAATTTTTTCTTCATTTTTCTATTCTTCGTGATTCCTAATAATCTTGCTTCTCTTGATTTATAGGTTGACTCTATTGCTTTCTTGTGCTATGAAATTCGAATCTTATCCTCACGACACTCAGACTTGTTCATTAAAAATCGAAAGCCGTAAGTTATTTTTGATTTTAGTTTATATTTATAAATGATAACATTTTGGGCCTGTGACTATTTATTTAATTATAGAAATGTCTTTTTTATTTGCGCATAAAAATGTCTTCATAGAAATGTTTTTAAATTCATATATAACATGTGTTCTAAGGATGTAAAATAAAGCATTCGCAGCGACATCATAGCATGTGGAATTCTATGCTGCTTTAATCTTCAGTGTTGTAAAATATACTAACAAAAGACATAGAGTTACTTTTACAGACGAAAAAAATATATATATAGATATGAATCACTGAAGTAAACAGAAAGCCAACATTATGGTTATAAATCAGTGATTTATATTTAATATTCAAGACCCTGCATTTACAACAGCAACATAAATCTTCCATTTCAGTTAGTATATTTTATGGCCAGTTATATTTACTGGCTCTCGTAGGCTTTACTCTTTTGCTTAGGAAATGGTATATCTGACTGATTATGTACTGTGCCATTTTAAAAAGTTCCTATATAGACTAAGGAACAGCTGTGTGAATGCGATAAAAAAAACTAAAAGCGTGGAACGTCGCAGTAGCAGTCTCATTTCCTGTCCCTCTTTTCCCTCTACCTCTATTTATATTAATAGTATTATAGGTGAAAATATAAACAATTCGGTATTACCAGGCAACATTTGTTAATCAATTGATAATACATTCAACTATAGCAAGTTAGTTTAATCAGCATTTTATAAATGTTACTAGAATGCATTTAAAAATAACATAAGATTAGAGATGAAGAATTTGAAAGTACGTGTAATTCAAATCCCAAGACACTATTTTTTATCCTACAACATATAATGAAACTAAAAGTATATTAAATCGTTAAATATATATATATATATATAATATATCTACTGATATTGATAACTCAAGAACTGAAATTTCGAAGAATATACGGATTATGTTAATAGGTCATTACTTGAAAGGCGATGTTAATGGATTGCATCTGTCTAGGAAGTTTTAGACGAGTTTCGAGTTGTTTTTGCAGATCTTCATCAAGTCCTAACGAATATCTGTGCGAGCAGGTCGAAGCGTCGTCTAAAAACTTCTCCGTTAGGCTGTTATTATATATATATATTTTTACACTTTATATCTTCAGTCCGAATTTTTTCTAGTAAGTTCAAAAGAGCTAAATTAATTCCTATATAAGAAAGTGGAGATGAAATGATTTTGGAAATTAACGCCCATTGTTAATGTTACCTATTTTATCAAACATTATTGAAAAATTGGAAAGTTAGGCTCAAAGTTATTTCTAAAAAACATGATTTACTTACTGCTTAAGTACAGCTTGGTTTATGAGAAAATTTAAGTACTGAACATGTTTTGTTACATTTTACTCAAAATATTTATTAATCATTAGATGAAAGTATAGCAACATTTGCCATAACTCTTGATATTTCTAAAGCTTTTGACACAGTGACACATAATGTGTTATTTATAAAGTTAGAAAATAAAGGAATTAGTGGCATGGCTTAAATTTGACTTAACGGTTATTTATAAAAAGAATATAATGTGTATTATAAAGGACATTTATATTAGTTCACTACAAGCTATGTATGGTGTTCCACAATGATCTGTTCTAGGACTTATAATATTTATATATAATTTTTGTAAGGATAAACTACATGGTTTGTTCTGAATTTCGCGCAAAGCTACACGAGGACTATCTGTGATGGCGTCCCTAATTTAGCAGTGTAAGACTAGAGGGAAGACAGCTAGTCATCACCAGCCACCACTAGTGGGGTTGGCCGTCACATAATAACGCCCCCACGGCTGAAAGGGCAAACATGTTTGGTGGGATGAAGATTGCGAGTCCTACCCACCTGGCCATGCCGAGCCAAAACTACACGGAAATATTATAACTCTTGCTGGTGATAACATGTTTTACGGATTAAATAGAAGATATGATTATTTCAATTAGAAACGGCACGGACAAAAAAAAATGATAAACTACTTTGAATTAAGTAAATTATGTATAAATACTTTGAAAACAAAATACATACGTTTTAAGGTAAGGGGTGAATAAATGAAAATTATCTTATTATTAAATGCCATGATAAAACATTTTATGATATAAATAGTTGGAAATCTCAATTAACTGAAGAAGTAAACAGTTATATTAAATATATTTGGGATACAAGTTAAATATATATATTATGTACATTTTATCACATTAAAATATGTTGATATGACAATGTTGAGGACTATATATTGTCCTTAGGTTCATTCAAAGTTACAATATGGAACGATTCTTACAAATGTAAATAAAAAACATAATTATTTAATATAGAAAATTTAAAAACGATATAATTTTTTATGCAATAATATTTATAACTTCATATAAAAATTAATGTATTAAAGTGTTAGTTTAACATTTGTCTCCCCAGTGGCACAGCGGCATGTCTGCGGACTTAAAACGATAGAATCCAGATTTCGATACCCGTGGTGGGCAGAGCACAGATAGCCCATTGTGTAGCTTTGTGGTTAACTACAAACAAACAGTTTAATATCCCATATAATAGTGCTTTTGAGACATTAAAAGAAAATATGTAATTTATTTTTAATTTTTGTATAATATTAACAGTGAGGTTTATCGCTATTTTAACATAAAGATATTGACTCTTTCTTTAATTCATTTTTATCAAATTATAAACTAACTAAGGCAAGTTTGGTGACGAGGAACCCACTTTGAGACTAATAATGGCTGGAGACGGCTTGAATGGGTAATGAAGAAACCTTGTCGAAACGGCCCGGCATGGCCAGGTGGTTACGGCACTCGACTCGTAATCTGCGGGTCGCGGGTTCGAATCCCCATCACACCAAA
>NW_013665621.1:1072300-1089147 GCF_000517525.1 Limulus polyphemus
TTTCAGTATCAAAGACATAATATTTAATTAAAAATGCTAACGCCCTGTGGTATTTATTAATCAAGATAGAAAGAAAGCTGATTTATTTTATGAAATAGTTCTACTAAATAAATAAGATACATAATGAAAATTTTGTCATTCTGTTTGAAAAGCCTTTTAGAGTTTCAAACAGAAAAAGGTAATTACAGTTTGCTAAACATAACTCATAACTGGATAAAAAATATTAGTTTTTATGTGTAAAATATCTAGATATATAAAGTACTGTTTCATGAAGTATTATCCTTACATCTTCCGCACACCTGGAAAGTGATATTGTTCGTGAAACAAAGTAGTAACATCTGTAGTGATGTCTTACCAAAACACTTTACGTGTACAGAAACAGCAAAGTTGGAAGGAAGGGGTCAGCCATACAAAGACGTGATATAACGAAGAGCCATGCTAAATAAAAGGACAAAACCTGTAAAAATGCTATGTAAAAGTGGTAACTTAAACAAGAAACATTTAGGGAAACTTGGCGCCCTATTGCTGTTTGTTCTACACACATTAACCACTAGGCAGATACTATTAATTAATTCGCTATTAGAAAGTTGAGACAATTCATAATTATTGTTTGTTTATTTGTTTTTGGAGTTCGCGCAAAGCTACACGAGGGCTATCTGCTCTAGCCGTCCCTAATTTAGCAGTGTAAGGCTAGAGGGAAGGCAGCTACTCATCACCACCCACCGCCACCTCTTGGTTTACTGTTTTACCAACGAATAGTGGGATTAACCGTAATATTATAACGCCCCCACAGCTGAAAGGGCGAGCATGTTTGGTGGGGCGGGGATTCGAACCCGCGACCCGCAGATTGCGAGTCGAGCGTCCTAACCACCTGGCCATACCGGGCCTTCATAATTATGCTTATTAAACGTTACAGTTAAAAATGACCTTATTTCTATAGCTTCTTAATTTTTAAGAACACCAGATCTGGCGCAGAATGAGCACATGTTAATATATAAGATTACTGTAACAGATTCGAAACGCATTTCTAACTCAAAACTTACAAAAAAGGTGCGCCTCAAGTATTACTGGGCCAATCGAAAATTGAGGGCTCGAAATGTGCTGCCGCGGAACACGATCCACACTGTCAGCTGTGGCTCCATTTAAACCCCTGCCACACGAGTCAGCCCAGCATCTTGATGTGGTTGTTTTGATTAGATAAAAATAAGACGTTCGATACTATTTCCCAGGTTTAGGTCGCTGGACCTGACCCGAGACCATGAAAGCCAACACAGAGAAGTTAACTTGTAAATGTAAATTAGAAACATTTAGCAATGAAACATACTTGAAATGTTCAAGATGTGGTTGTAAATGAGATGGTTTAAACATAGCGGTAAATTTAAACCGCGGGCTCATGTCGGATGAGGGAAGCACTTATTCGAAGATCTCCCAATCTCGATTGACACACCAACTGAATCTGAGATTCGTTAGTTAGTTACTGCATTGATAATAAAACATAAAAACATGAGCACAATAGTATCGTTGTTTTCAAAATGTGGATTGGAATCATTCGTAAGAAATCATCAGTTTCAATATTGTGTGAAACTAACGACACGGTAATGTCCAAAGATGCAGAGTGTTGAAGTTGAAGCAGATGCACGATGCTTTACAAGATTATTTCCCTATTGATTCTCAGATTTAAAATGCTATTTTTGCAATGAAGGATGGTATAATGCATAGTATAGTACCACCATAATATGATATATATATATTTCACCATGTCATATTTTCATTAATACTTAGTTGTTGTTTTTTGTCGTTTTCGAAATTGTGCGGAGCTTTATTCATCGAGATATATCAAAATAACCCTAATTCACCGATTTCCCATCTTTTGACTATCCTAGACTAAGTACTACAAGATGTTGGGCGGGCTAGTGTTGACAAGTGTTAAAAATGACAATCGATCCTGTTATTTGGCTCAAAGAGCTGTTCAGAGTAGGCGTTAAAGTAGGTGTTGCTGGCTGATTACTTTTTACTTAGTAGTTAGGGTCGGCTGTGTGTATGTGTGTGTGTGAGTCCTAGGGGTTTCTACTTTTTCGTTTATCCTATGTACCCAAAGGCGTCGTTCATTTCAGTTCCACGAATGTCTTGCTTTTTGTAAGCTACTGCACTTAAGATATTTGAGTTATTACTAAGGTTCGTCAAGGCGACTTCATAATTTTTAGAATTATTCAGTGCCAGTCTTTAATCTAGTGAATAATAAACAGGTCTAACACCTATCCTATTTTTTTAACTATTTTATTCCTTAAGGGTAAATTTCGTTAACCCCTAAATTAACATCATTTATATATTTATTTATTTATTCTTGTTACTATAGGAAGGTGAACCACTTCCAAATGGGACTAAAAGAAGGGCAAATTCCTCTGCTGTACAACGTAGAAGAGATCAAGCACTTACGATTGATAAAGTATCCAGAGTTGCTTTTCCCCTGCTCTTTCTAATATTGAACGCCATTTATTGGTCAGTTTTTCTCATTTCTACGCTAGAGTAGGCGTATCTTATAATCAATAATTGTTATCAAGCCAACAACAGTCTTCTTTCATTGAAATAAAATGTACGGATTTTTCTGTGACAACAATTTCACGGGATAAAAAGTTGGTTGAATAAAGGATAAAAATAAAATTTGTTGGTTTTAGCTTGAAGTCGTATTTTGAACATTTCCCCGTCTCTTCGTTAAAAGAAGTCAAACCTGAAAGCTTTGTCTTTATATCTTACAAATTCTATATGTTAATATGCTATTTTGAAAACTCAATATGTATTAGTAACACCTAACATGTTTTCACATTTCAATAGTTTTTAATAATAAAAACTTTATGGTTCAACAAGATGTATTTTAATGCGTCATTGATTGCTTAAAATCAATGGGGATAATTAATTTAAATGCTATAGCTATTTTTGAGAAACAACAACAACTCCAAATGCAACTTAAGACTAACAATCTTATATTATAATCACATCTTTCTCGTTGGTATAGGTTGAGTTACGTGATACATTATGAAATCTTGCTCTTTTTAAGCATTTGTGATAATACAGAGGCACTGCGATAGTCACTATTATAATTTTAAATAAACGGGAACAAATCACTTCAAAGTTGATCGAAAGGAAAATGGTCCATTTTCATAAAACTTGAAAAAAAAACACGGTATTACCGTAACATAGATAGTATGTAAGTGAAAGGAAAACCTGATCATTTTGTGTGTTCTTATTTTATTCTAAGATTTATCTAAAAACCCATTATAAAAGCCAGACTAAGTGCTCATTCGTTGACCTTTTAGTTTTGAATTTATAATAGATCTGCAGATTTTAAAATGATCTAACTTACAGTTTTATAATATAATAAATCTGCAGATTTTAAAATGATCTAACTTACAGTTTTATAATATAATAGATCTGCAGATTTTAAAATGATCTAACTTACAGTTTTATAATATAATAGATCTGCAGATTTTAAAATGATCTAACTTACAGTTTTATAATATAATAGATCTGCAGATTTTAAAATGATCTAACTTACAGTTTTCAAAGACAATGAGAAATATAAAGGTTTTATGATTTGAAATGGTTGGAAAATAAGTAACATGTTATGAAGTTTAAATTTCGAAAACGTTTAATCATTCTCATGGGCCAGGTTTTCTTAAGTGTCCAATTTGATGTCGCCAGTGTTCTGTGTAAAATTTCTCTGAGTATGTACCTTACACGAACATATAATAATTTGTAAATGATAGACGATGGGCAGTGCTTTTCAAACATATATAATATGTTGAGTTTGTATTAAGTGTTTCCAGCAAACCAAGAAAATAAACAATTATGTTAAAAGTAGAAAAATGTATTTTCAAAGCAATAACACATACACAAAAGTTGTAAGTATGACTCAAGCCTTTATTGGGATTAATTAGTAAACATTTATGTTTTGAAAATGTGTTATTAGCTGATTTTCCCATTACTTTTTCCCATATAAAAATATCCAAAATAACATGTCGCCGTAATCATGTATTCTCCTTTACGGTTGTTTATTTTCAAGACAATAATTACAAATTTTTGAGTAAATAAAAATACTAGAGTCTAAAATCAATCTGGAAAAGTATATAACTTGATTTGGTCATACAACATACACACGGTATCATTTTGGGTATCTTCATTTGGAGCTTGTGATAAAATTAGTTTTTCAAGCATGCGATCTCCTTTAACTACTTAACCATGCCTGTCCTGCTAAATTAGGGACGGCTAGCGTAGATAATTGTTTGTTTGTTTTGAATTTCGCGCAAAGCTACACGAGGGCTATCTGCGCTAGCCGTCCCTATTTTAGCAGTGTAAGACTAGAGGGAAGGCAGCTAGTCATCATCACCCACCGCTAACTCTTGGGCTACTCTTTTACCAACGAATAGTGGGATTGACCCCCCCCCCCCCCCCCGGCTGAAAGGGCGAGCATATTTGGTGCGACGGGTATTCAAACCCGCGACCCACAGATTGCGAGACGAACGCCCCAATCACCTGGCCATGCCGAGCCGCTTATCATCTTGATTTAAGAATTCTATGTGATGAGACCTTAAAGTATAAAAACAAGTATTAACTTGGAAAACTCTACAGTGCTTCAAGAATTCTAAATGAAGGATGTTTTTTTTTTTATGAGAACGCAGGAAAAGTAATTGAATATAGATAAAAAAGAATTCCATTAACCCTCAAAACATAAATAGCAACCTATTATTAAATATGACTCGAAACATTAAAAATAGGCTAACGTCACGAAAAATTAGTTCAGTGTTACTTCTGGTGATGTTTTTGGAACTTTAGTCATAAGTTTAAACGTGTAAGCTTAACTGCTTTAGCCACTACTGATACAAGGTTTTAAAATTTTAAATAGGGTTGGTCTCTTGTATTTTTTATAATTCTTGTTTTACTTAATCAAGTTTTATGTTAGTGTTAAAGTGAATGTATTATTTCATTTGACTATTAATATTATTAATATTATTTCAACCACAAAGGTTATGATGGTTTACGAATTTTCGAAGTTTTGTGTTCTGGTACCACCTATGGGTAATTTTGCATGTCTTTTTTTTGTTTTTTTAGTTCTGAAATATTACATACCATTAAAAAACTACAAAAGCAAGAAAATATATATTTACTTCACTTGTTATTATCTCTCAGCACGAAGTACTTTAGAAAGCTTCCAAGTAAATTATTTAAGTATTAAAAAAAATAATGTTTTAAATTAATATTTCACTTCAGTAAAAATATTCCTGATTTCTTGTAACTTAATGAAACTTGTGTATCTAATTCTAATCTATGATGTTAAACAACATCCTTATTTTATTATTCTTAACTTTGTTTAACGCAAACTGGAGTTTGTTATGAGACATTTCTATAAACGCAAATACAATTACGACCTATATCTCCAGAATGTAACTTTATTAGCTCAAAATTTTGCTATTATAATAGCTGTAAAAGCGAAATATTGAGCTAATAAAGTAACATTGTTATTTTGTTTAATAATTATTTTTTACAGTTTCATAAAAACTACACTAGTTGTATAAGACCTGTAAGAGAGACAAGATAACATTTAGCAAGTAAGTTGACATATACATTCACAATAATGTAATGACCTTTAATCCCTAGACTTCAATATTTTTATTTTTCTAGATTATGTAAAAAAAAACAAGTGTACTTTTATTCGCCTACTATTAATCACGAACCATTTAAATTCTAGTCTTAAATCTATGTAGGTAATAACATCTATTAGGATATAAGAAGTTTGGTGAAATAAAAAAAAATACCACTTGTAAGGAATTTTATGACTAAACTTTTATTAGAGTTATTGTAAAAGTGCTTTACTAGCAGTAATTAAATTATATTAAGCTCTTTGTTCATAGCATTTGTTTTTATTTACCAACTCGAATGTAGATTCAAATCTAAGGAATTGAATACTAAATCTAATACTGTTACTATTTTTTTTGGGGGGAGGGGGGATTATAGATTAATCGTTTAAGTTGAGTAATTCAAATGAAATATTAATTTATTTCTCATTTTTTTATATATATTCAAAATTGAATTATTTTACCCTTAAAATACTTTGATGTAATAAAAGATAAAGGAACATTCGAAGAGTCTAAGAAGAGAAATTTATCGAAATTTATCTGTTGCGTCATATCTGGCACGTATGATTTGAGTAGCTGGTGTGATGAGATATAGAAATACATTTCTGACAAAAGAAATGTTACAATAACATAATCAAGAGATTTCATATGCTTTAACAAACTGAAAATAAAAGTTGTTCTATGACCAACTCAATTCATCTTTTTCATTTTGCACTTGTGTTTAATCGATACTATCGAAAAAATCTTTATTACGTACTCACTAGATGGCGGGAACAGCAGCAAAGACAAAAGTTTGAATTAGTAAGTAGAATTTATATACATATACATTTAAGTCGAGAATTTGCTCCAGGAGATATTGTTAGCAAAAAGAAAAAAAAAGAGAGAGATTATTATTTGTACTCCGGTTTTCTATATTTAAATATTTAGACACAACTGTAACACATAGGTGTCATATTTACAAGTATGCTAGTAGCCTCAGACAATGTAAGAAAACAAACATTAATAAACAATGAATTATTTTACATTTTTATTGCATTACTTGGAAAAAGCATTTGCATAAAACTTATGTCAAATTATTAGATCACTCATATATTTATGAAATTTATTAACTTACTCTTCACGTAACATTTACAATATATTTATTTTAAAACTCATTCACTGTTCGATCAAGTGTTTAATTTCAAAGAAATTTACTGATAAAGAATAGAATGGGTAATCAAAACAGAATACGTAGACAGCTAACACACAAACGATGATCTGTAAAATATACAAAGTTGTGTTAGGATAATTTCCCTTTAAAACAATGTAGCGTGTACTAAAAGTGAAAAAATTATTAAGACCCTAGCAACACCTATTAAAGTCTATAAGCGAGAATATGGTTTGGAGTTTAAAATGATGAGTAAAACAAAAGAAGGCATTTTTAGGCTAGCTCTTTGTACGTTTAATTACCTTAAAAGGCCCGGCATGGCCAGGTGGTTAGGGCACGCGACTCACAATCTGAGGGCCGCGGGTTCGAATCCCCGTCCCACGAAACATGCTCGCCCTTTCAGCCGTGGTGGCGTTATAATGTGACGGTCAATCCCACTATTCGTTGGTAAAAGAGTAGCCCGAGAGTTGGCGGTGGGTGGTGATGACTAGCTGCCTTCCCTCTAGTCTTACACTGCTAAAATAGGGACGGCTAGCGCAGATAGCCCTCGTCTAGCTTTGCGCGAAATTCAAAACAAACAAACAAACAAATTACCTTCAAAACGACGATTCAGCCAGAGTTTCTTGCGAAATGTTACTAATAAGGAATATGTTATAAAATGACATTAAGAGAAAATGGTGTTTATTGTTCTATGTCCCCAGTAGCACAGCGGTATGTCTGCGAACTTACAACGCTATAAACCGGGTTTCGATACCCGTGGTGGGCAGAGCACAGATAACCCATTGTGTAGCTTTGTGCATAAATTCAAAAAACAAACAAACAATTGTTATTCTAGTGGTATTAAGTAGGAGGGTATTCAGCATTTGATAGTTGGTTGTGGACATACTTACGTTTTTTCTGTAAATAATATAAAGCTAATATCAAAATAATGTGTTCAGATTTCAAAAAGTGACTTTATGTGACCAGAAGAGAAATTCTAAGTGTTATTAGAAAGATTCTATGTATAACTGTATTTAATGCTAACTTAAAAGGAAACAGGCCAACAATAAATATGATTATATGCACAAGAATAAATCAGCTTACGATATTAAAACATAAAATACTATAAATAACTATGCTTTAAATATTTTAAACAAAAGATGTCGGATTTGCAAAACTTTGATTATTTAAAAATAGAATAACCCATTAGAAACTTCTATTTAATTTTTTAGTGTTGAAAAGGTGTCGAAAGTATTTTGTTGCTTGAAATCTCAGCTATCACAGAACATTAAAACTCCATACTTACAATAACAAAGGTATCTTCTTGAGAAGCAATAAGAAAAAGGTCTATGGAGCAATACTAGCCGTCTTCTGTTTTTTTCTGCTAAATTCTGTATTTTCAAAGAATCTATATTATACCATTAGCAACAAATGCCATTAAATTTCTATTAATGCAGCAGAAATATAATTTGTACTTACAAGATCCAAATACTCAGTTATAAGGTAACTTGAACAAGTGATAGTTGACTTAACCTCAGGCCGAACTAAACAGACAGACTACATTGCTGAAAACTGAACTATTTTGTCCTTGAATTATTAATTTACATGTCATAAGGGCTTGACGAGGCCTAGTAGTTAATGTGCTGGACTGTGGAATCAAGGATCCACGGTTTCCGTCTCTGTACTTAAAAACAAATTGTGCTCTACTCTTTGGGACCATTGTTGCGTTATAAGAATAACAGTAAAATTATGCAATGGGTTTAGAATAGCCCAAGGGTTAGCTGTGGGTACTGTTGACTAGTTGCCTTCCCTCTAGTCTACGAGTTCATAATTAGGGACGGCTAGCTCAGGTAGCCATTGTAAACCTTTACGCGAATATAGGAATCAACTAAAACCAAACATGCCAGTAGCAATATACTATTATCAAATAAGCTCTATAGTTAATCAGCTAACGAGTTTATCCTGATAATGTTACAAGATTGGCCTCCACACAAGCCCGTAGTATAAGGCCAATAAAAAAGATCTGTAAAAACACTATCAGTCTTGTTGTGACATCATATCACACTAACTACCAATCAATGGATCATGTGTGCTTCAACCGCATATAACGTCATATATCATAATGCCTGAAGCTTTAAGTTTACCATGGTTGTTTTCTATCAAGTCCCCGATGGATCAGAGGTAAGTTTGTAACGGTCTAAAAGAACACGCCGCTACAACCAGGGTTCAATAATCATAAAAACAATTTATTCAACTATAACAACACTTGGAATAAACTTTCGTACTTATCAAAAAACACAGTTAATAAACGCGTGCCTGGGCAGAACTTAATACTAATGTTAATAAAAAATAATATATAAATATCAGTATTAATATTCAATGAATTATGGAATCAGGAAAAAGAACCGGAAGAAAGAAAAACATAATTCCAAAAAATACAACAAAACAATAGTTCAAAGTTCCTTTCAATATTACCAACAATAAAGAGTGACAAACAGCAATAATTATATCGTTCACTAACTATCTCGTGACTCATTTTATGAAGCGTATGGCAAGGTATTTGTTCACTGAATAGGTCACGAGAATATATATATTATGTTATCATAATTTACATAATCTGTTGCTATATTAATAACATCTGTACGTCACCGCTAGGGAAGCGGGTATCAGTTTAATCGTACATGCATGTTTACTTAAAATACAAATGATTAGCTAGAAGGTAAGTTGGGGTTTTAATGCAACTAAAAATGCATGGATAAACTAAACAATATAAGGAAATAATAAATGAACGATAAACACAACCATAATCACAAAGAATGAAATTCGCTAAGTTTATGGACTTACAATGCTAAAATTCGGTGTTTGCTTCTCCGCAGTGAACAGAGTAAAAATAGCCCATTGATTAACTTTGTACTAAATACAACAAAAACAACAACTTTTCGATCAAAAGAAGAACTATTTAAGGTGAATGAATATCTTTAGGTTTACGCACACATGTATTTAAGAAATAAATCCAATATTTAACAGTAAACAATAAATATTTAAAATTACTTTAGTTGATAATTTATACAGTAAAATTATTAAGTAAAAAAATTCTTTTATTGTATTTTGAGACTGAGGACAGTCTCATTTTAAATATTTATTTTCTATTATTAAACGTTAGCTTTATTTCTTTAACACATCTATGTGAAAACTTAAACAAATGTCGTCGTGATGTTAATATCGTTAGGACTATAGTATAATTTTAACAATATATGTCAAATACGTGAAATAACTGATGCCAACATTCACTATGTCAAAGAACCGAAAGAACTGATGCCAACATTTACTATGTCAAAAAACTGAAACAACTGATGCAAGGTCATTCATGAAATTAATAAATTATGTTAAACTAGTTTGTACCTTAAAATAGAAAAGAATAAAGAAGTTACCTACTAAGCCTATATCTATTATGTCTGTCGTATCCTAGCTGGCCTGATCAATCTTGTATTGGCCAAAAGGATTTGTTGTCACTGGATATAGCATATATTTAGTGTGGTTGACATATTATAACATTATTCTTTACTTTCACTCCTGAGTTCTTATAATATACAGTTATTCTTATGGAAAACCTTTCTTTGTGGCAAATTTAAAACAAATTTTAAAGTAAATATTTATTTATTATGTTGTTATATTTGCTGATAGCTTTAGTTGTTTTTCACGATATAGTTTTTTAATTGGGAAGATTAGCATATTCGAGAATTTTCTAGTCGAGAACGTACTTAAAACGTGTTAGACTAGATAAAATAGATTGACATTAAATGAAACAGTAAACAATCAGTCGAATTCAAGGCTTGTAGAAATCTCGCTGTAGAAAGGAACGTCTGTTTAATATTTCTTACGTCAGCGAGTTACGTGAAATTTGTTTTGCAACAAAATTCGATTAGATCTAGTGTAGAATTATGATTACGCTGCAATAGATGACGTGTTTACATAGTTCGATAGAAGCGAATGTTCAGCAAACAATTGTGTTAACTTCAGGATTTAGTTTTTTTTTTTAGAAGTTTTATTTCCAATAAGACTATGAATTATTGGTCAATCCAAACAGTATAAATCCACTGGAGAACATCATTGTTGCCCAGCTTTAACGTGTTTTCCTACAGATTGATTGTATCATTAAACGTATAAATGTAAATCATACTGATAGGAGGTGTGTTAACCATTGAAAATACATTTTTATACTTCCCAATGTGGGTACGAATTGCAAAAAATACTCTAGAATCGTACAAGATACAGGGTTGTGCAAAACTTAAGTCTAAAATTATAAAAAACAGAAAAACGAAACGGTTTATATTTCATTATTACACAATAAAATTAATACAAAATATCACGAATAACAGGGTATACATAGTTCTATGTTTTTTCTGGGGTTACATTGTGGAGTTGAATATTGGTGGTATCAGATAATTCTTGCCTTAAGTCTAAAATTATAAAAAAACAGAAAAACGAAACGGTTTATATTTCATTATTACACAATAAAATTAATACAAAATATCACGAATAACAGGGTATACAAAGTTCTATGTTTTTTCTGGGGTTACATTGTGGAGTTGAATATTGATGGTATCAGATAATTCTTGTTTTATAATTTATTTCAAGAAACAGTGTGTCGTGTTATGAATTCACTCATAAATATGTGTACCTGTTAAAATTCTAAAACTTCTTAAAACCACATATTCGACTAATATGGTTCTCATTGTTTTAAGACCTACGTTTTTCGTTGGCAAGTTTTGAACTTTTTTCAGAAATGTATTACACACTTTGGTTTCAAATATCAAAGGGCAGTGTGTATGAATATTTTGATTAAGTATATCAAATTCAAAAACCAACGAAAAGGAAAGAGTAATTAAAAACTTGAACTGTTGCACATATTGTTTCGCTACGATAAAGAGTGCTGCACATATTGATTCGCTACGATAAAGAGTGCTGCACATGATGTTTCGCTGTGATAAAGAGTGCTGCACATGATGTTTCGCTGTGATAAAGAGTGCTGCACATGATGTCTCGCTGTGATAAAGAGTGCTGCACATGATGTTTCGCTACGATAAAGAGTGCTGCACATGATGTTTCGCTGTGATAAAGAGTGCTGCACATGATGTTTCGCTACGATAAAGAGTGCTACACATATTGTTTCGCTACGATAAAGAGTGCTGCACATGATGTTTCGCTGTGATAAAGTACTAACACGATTATTTATCACAACTCAGTTTTGATGCTCTAACTATTATATCTTCCATGTTATAAGTGCTGAAAATGATAGATCTAAGATATAAGAGTCTCATATAGTGATTATGCAAACACAGAAAGCGTGTTATATAAAGTTAAATAATTATAACCACTGGAAATAACAACAGCAGTAACGAAAGTTCAAGGTGGTCACCATACATTATTTAAATACGTCAGTAAAGTATTGTATATTTGCAAAGCGAAGAATGCTCTTTGGCCTCGTGTTTATTTATTGAACTATGAAAACCTGTTTGTCACGTTACGATTATGCTAAAATGAAACGGTAATAAAATTATCGTGAAAGCATCTAATGACATGTAAGGTTGTAGCTGCTATTTTCTTTAAGTCATTTTCATACTTGTATAGGAAATAATTACTTTAAATATTGTGAAAGATCGCCAGCAAAAAAATGTTTACTGCGCTCATGATGAGCTGGGCGTGGCCTAATGGTAACGTGCCGGGCTGTGAATCTGAGGGTCTTTGTTTTATTCCTGGTACTGCTTCAAATTTTAGGGTCATGAGCGTGAGTTGTAAGAGCGACGGTCAAATTACAGTATTCGATTAAACTGGATTCGCAACCTTTTTGTTTCTCTGTACCCCTTGACCTTGGGCATTCTGACAGGCTCCCATGTACCCCTGAAAATTAAGGACCAAAAACTGGTAAACTTATATTGATATTATATTATTTTATCATGAAAGCTGTATGTGTGGACTGCATAAGGATCTTATAGTATTGATAACATCGACAAATTGAACTCAGCGTATATTTATGTGAGCCATTTTGCTCTCTTTGTTTGACTGTAGATTAAAACACCATGTAAAGTGTAATCCATGGTTATACTCTCAGACCCCTATGTACCCCCAGAGAAGTGCAAATGTACTCCTCGGGGTACATGTACCCCAGGATGGGAATGTCTGTATTAGAGTAACTCAGAGTTGAAGGTAGGCGCTGTTGACTAGCTGCCTTCCCTCTAGTCTATCAGTTAAAAATTAGAAACGAATATTACAGGTAACAGTTGTGAAGTTTTGTGCGAATTTATGTGTCACTACGCTTAGATATCATTACTGTTATGCAGAATCACAACGGACAGATTTTTAAGTTAAAATATGCACAAATAACATTTGAAACAAAACAGGTGAGCTGTAAGAAATAACTATTATAATAGCTATTAAATATATTATATTAATTATTATAGTAAATAGAATATAATATATTTAATAGCTATTACAATATAATATCTATTTACTATAATAATTAATATAATATATTTAATAGCTATTACAATATAATATAATTATTATAGTAAATAGATATTATATTGTAATAGCTATTGAATATATTATATTAATTATTATAGTAAATAGATATTATATTGTAATAGCTATTGCATATTCAAAGCAAGGCTAAAATATCTTTCTGAAATGTTCTTTCATGTTAAAAAGCGAAAACTTTAATAGTATTAGATGTTTTAATTATATAGTGATAAAAGGTATTTTTTTTTCATAATCTTTTCACTTACCTGTACTTTATCATAGGTTTATAACTCATGAAATATCATAGAAACTTTGTAATAGAGAGTTAAGCCTCTAAAGGATTTCTGTTTCTATCTAACATAAGTTTCACTTTCGCCAGTTTACGTGCTTGAAAGAGATTGTTCCCTTAACATAAGTGAGAGAATTTATTGTAGATAAGAACGTTTCCTTTTTGTGTTCGTAATACTACATTACTGTAAGTTTACTTTGTAAGTCGTTTGGGACCACGGTTGGTGAACTGAAGTATTTAGTTTTTAAGATTCAGTTAAAGATATCATCAGCAAGTTACTCATGTAGTAAACGATCAATAATAAAACACTTTCGAAGCTAATGTTATATATTATTTATTCGAGCTATAAATCCATATTTTGATTCCATTTAGCTAGAATTACATTTGGTGGAGTAAAAATAGGGCTTTGTAGTTTGCGTAAAAAATAAAAAGAGTATCTCCAGCCTTGTATTTTTACCTTGTTTACTATCCCTATTTTTGGTTTTTAATTCCCAATCTTTTATTTATCTTCTGTCTCAAACTTTAAACTTGTTTGTTTACTTTTTTGCGACTGCATTTTCACTTTAAGCTAGCTATTTTGTTTCTGTATTTTTTACGATCCCTATTCCCCCTTCTTAAATTAACAATTTTTGGTAATCTTGTTCTGTCATTTTTTATGTCAACCACAGACATAAATGTGTATAATAACAATACTGTCCTATTTGAAACAGTTTAGTTTAAAGAAATACGTAGTTGGTGTATGATGCTCGGTCGGGAAACAATGACAACCTCTGGATTGGCTTCATGCTGATATCATTGCCACATTGTGATCATTGATAGTGGTACTGTGTGTATGATCACTGTGATGTATGGTGATCAACATACCACAAGTTATGTATATGCTTGTAAAATCAAGACACAACAACCAGCTGCAGGACACACTGTGTTATTAACAGGAGTGATAGTTTAGCGATTTTCTACCTTCTGTATCTCGGACTTTGTTAATCCAAACTATCATATATTTTCAGTGAATGTGTACTACTGGATCCACACTTTACATATCAAATTTCAAAGCAATCCATTAAGAAATACCTGATGTAATATCTCCAATTTTGATTGAGTTTCTTCTTATTTTTCTTTCTTCGCACCAAAAGTACGGAAATTTTACTTGATAGAAAAACACACTTAACTTTTATGGATTTTTGTTTTAAATATGGCACACTGATAAATTTTTTCAACCTACAATTAAGAGTCTCATTTGGTGTAAATAGGAGCCACATGCGCTATGTCTTCTTAAAATGTTAACTAAAGAGTGTTAAAATAATTCCTTTACCATATATTTGTTTGTTTTGTTAAACACAAAACTACACAATATGCTATCCGTGTTTTGGTCACCACGAATATCGAAACCCAGTTTTTAGCGTTTTGAGCTCTCAGACTTACTGCTGAACCACTGGGAGAGTCTTCTTATCCCATGTTTTCAGTAGAACTAGGCGATAATAACATTGAACATGTGGGTCAAATAATCCAAAAGCTGACGTCAGAACAAGATAACATTTGAAATAATTGAATAAATTGAAATTTCTGTTTCTATTGGTTATAAATAATATAGTAGGGAATGTCAGTCAAAAGTATTAGAAACACAGTTAAATTATAATAGTTTTAGGACATTATATTCCTTGTGAATGTTATTATTTTGTGCTCTAAATAAATTATAATTCTGTAAAGTACAAACAACAAAGGTACCAAAAATTAGGGTTAACTTGTATTGAGACTTCGATACAACGAGAGCAAAAAAGTTTGTTTGTTATAGATTTCGCGCAAAGCTACACGAGGGTTATCTGCGCTAGCCGTCCCTAATTTAGCAGTGTAAGACTAGAGGGAAGGCAGCTAGTTATCACCACCCAACGCCAACTTTTGGGCTACTCTTTTACCAACGAATAGTGGGATTGACCGTCACGTTATAATGCCCCAATGGCTGAAAGGGCGAGCATGTTTGGTGTGAGGGGTATTCGAACTCGCGACCCACAAGTTGCGAGTCGAGCGCTCTAACCAGCTGAAAGGGCAAGCATGTTTGGTGTGAGAGATATTCGAACCCGCGACCCACAGATTGCGAGTCGAGCGCCCTAATCACCTGGCCATGCCGGGCGTGCAAAAAAAGATACAAGACCCACACGAAAGTATTAAATGTACTGTTTTTTATGTATATATATTAATTTTTGTTATAAAAGTAAGTCAAATGTAATAATTAGAAACTTATGAGATTATGTAAGAAAATTTAAATTAAAAAGATTTTTTTTTTAAATCTCAGGGAGGTATGCACGCCGACTGCACTTCTGTTGCGTAATTAAATTTTTTGTTTCTCATAACTTGAGCTATGCATCGCTGAGTAATTTTTCGTTTTGTTCTGCAGGTTTACTAGATAAACACGGTTCATAGAACAATAAAACAATAACCTTAAATTAAACATATGTAAGATATTAAGAGTCTGTTACAATCTGCAGAGAAGGTAAGAGATAAAATATAAAGATTTATTGAAAAAAAATGATAGTTATTTAGGTTATTCTAGAGGTTATGTAAATGAAATATGAAAACTGTAAGATGAAGAAGCATTTCTATTCTTAACTTGCAAACGATCTTGCAATCAGACTAGTCAGAGACTGAGTCAGACTGACTAAAGTAAATTCTGAGACAAATCTTTAGTAAAATACTTTATTAAAATTTGTGTTTCTGTTTCTGTGAGCAATATTATTAGTTTATTAAAAGGTTATGAAATTTCGTGAAGATGCCACAAGTAAATTTGGAATTATATAATCATAAGTAAAAAAAGAATTTATTAATATGGGCTAAGTACAATGGACCAACCCCGTGCTCAGTCTTTTTTATGGGATTTAGTTGAAGTTCAAGTGGCTAAAGAAATATGTTCCACACTGAGAAAAAAATTCATTATATACAGGAAATAACAAAGCTATATTATTCTATGCTACACACACGTGACTGTTGCCTGCCTGAGGAATAACTCATTGTCTATTTCCACACATAATATACAGAACCCTTTCCCACTCGAAGACAAAGCTGATATCTTAGGCGAATGACACAGAATATAAGTAATTTAACTATTTTTTTATCAATATGTTATGTGAAAACTGTAGACACCTGAGTAAATGTAAACTTTTAAAAATGTCTATAATGAACATCGGATATTTTGTTTTTCTTGAGAAAATCAACCTTTGATAGCAAAGGAGAGGACTATCTGCGCTAGCCGTCCCTAATTTAGCAGTGAAAGACTAGAGGGAAGCCAGCT
>NW_013665621.1:1090147-1101008 GCF_000517525.1 Limulus polyphemus
GATATCACTTTTATAACTAAAGATACCTGGAGCACGTATGTATTATAGAGAACACATAGTCGTGCAATTTATTATGTGAATTGAAGAAATTGTTTTTTAATGTGCATGATGGTGAACACAACTGACATGTTGTGGGACTAGTTGTTACAAGTCTATTAAAGTCAACAAAAATACAAAAGCTTTTCAGAAAGTCAATTCTAAAATCTCTTGAGGCAGCAGAAAGAAATGCCATCCTGCTACATTTTAATAGACATATCTGAAAAGCATAGCCTTATTGCAGATAAAACCACTCAGAAGAAATACTATAACAAATACGAAGATCGATCTACCATTTGATTTCCCATTTCATACTGACTCATATCAGTTTCGGAGAATTCCACCCTACGTCCCTCAAAAGAACTGGTGAGTCAGCAGCCAGCAAAGGGTTATGCCCCTTCTTCGGCCAAGAAAATGAACATCTAATAATGGAGAGGTGTGTATAAAATGTTGGTTAAGATATTATTGGTAGAAATTGCAATTTAGTTGTTTTTACCAAACATTTCTTTTGTATGCAACAATGTTCTATACTAGGTATCAAAACATGCCCCGTTAACACTTTGGGACAGTTTAAGTTTCTTTAAAGCTGAAGCTATCTATTAGAATTTATGAGAAACCTAACGATTTTATATTGGATTTTTTTTATATAAAAACGCTACTCTATGCAAGTACAGCCAATAAATTGTTTATGTTTTTAAGTGAATTTATTTAAGAAAACAAGTATTTCAAAAGATTGTAACAACTAGCGATCAGCGAGTTAACATAGGAGGTATAGAAGAGGAGGACGTTCAACATCAAAGTCGAAAGGGTTGACACATTGTCGAGGAAAATTCAAATTAACTGTTTTCAGGAAATCTAAAATAACAAACAAAAAAAAAACACGTTCTTTTGACAAAGAGCCAAGCAACTGCTTAAAACACGGCAATCTGAGCTACCGTGCATTCCTAAAACTAGCAAAATCAGTCTTAATTCGATCAATTAACAATACTGTAACTCTCTCAAGAAATCTTAAATATCTGGTAAACCAAAACATTCGCTTTGTAGAAAGCAATTAGAGAAATATTTTAAAAACATTCACGTTCAATGTACAGGTAACATGGTGCAGCTCAGCTGCAGCTCTTTATTTTCACAAGCTTTTTTTTTTTTCAGCTGAATTGTTCAGTACAGTTTCGGCGAGCATATTGATACTTTAGGTTTTCATGAACATGTACTTAGCTCCGAATTGAATGAAACGGAAACCCATGCACTGAAAGACTAAGTTGCGATCCTGAGACATATTGATTTACAGATCCAAATTTACTCAGTGAACAACTTCTGCTGAGACATATTGATTTACAGATCCAAATTTACTCAGTGAACAACTTCTGCTGAGACATATTGATTTACAGATCCAAATTTACTCAGTGAACAACTTCTGCTTCTTTTCTATGCCAAATTAAAATTCCTTGATTATATATATATACAGCTAAACCATACGTGTATAGTTAATAAAAACTAAACACTCTTAGTTTGCTGAACATCTTAACTGTACGTGCTTATTTAAAGTAATTGTACACGTCTTGGAACAAGATCCCCTATCCTGTTGCTTTGTTTTTCGGGAAATTTAAAAACTTATTTATTATTGGATACACGTAGTATACTATTTATGGTTACAACGTTTCACTAGATTAACCTGGCATCATCAACAACTAGAAGCCAGGTTAACCTGGTGAAACACTGTAACCATAACTACTATACCCTGTTTAGTAGATAATAAGTATGTTTTTAAGTTTTACATAACAGAGTACTTCCTTTGATTAATGAGTTTTTCGGCAAATTGTTACATAATTTTCAATTGAATTTCACAACAACGGTCTGCACTCCACATTCTATTCTGAAACATCTAGGACAATCTTATCAAATTGGTCAGTCAATGTGAAATTCAACATGTATCGTTTTTATTGTCTGAAATCGTGCTAAAGCAGCATATATATACCACGGATACCCAGTTAATCCCCGAAGAAGAAAGGTTTACCTTTAGAATGCGCTCGGGTTATAGAGGTCTTATCGTTTTATCTCAAGACTTCTTGAACCTACGAACTTTACTGACATCATGAATACGTAACGGGTATGATAGGAACTGAAGTAATAAAAGGCAGAAAAAAAAATCAGAGAAAACACTAACAAGTAAATACGTGCATCGTGCTTGGCTAAAAATACTCATTTAAAGACACAAAATATACAAATAAAATAAAATAAGATTTGAAGACTGGAAATTAAAATAAAGCTCTATAATCATACGTCATTTGTGGTGGAAAATTACTTTTATAAAGTAATCATTCCTAATCACTCCACTAGAGGTTGATACGCGGATTATGCACAATTATTCATTTTCACAAAATCATATTAAACATTTGTTAGACAAAAATCAAAGTCAAATACGTATTGTATTTCACACAAACATAAATGAAACCGCAAATTTAATGATATCGGCAGTTATATGAAGGAAAATCTCAGTTTATAAAGCAAGATATCGGGTTTCGGAGTCATTAGGTCTTGGCACAAACGTGTAACAATAAAATTCGAAGTCAACACATAAATAACATTTGAAAGCGTGCTTTTACCGCGGATCAAACGTATTACTTCTGACTATGGCAGTAGTGAAGTTTTTGTACGTACTTTGGTAAGTAAAACTGTACTTATTTAAAATTCAAAGATTCATTTCCTAATTTGATGATTTATTTGAAATAAACCCTTATGTGTAATGCTTCTTTTTCATTCTTTTTTTTTTTGCAAAATAAAAAGTCATTTAAATTACATCTCATTTTGTAATCATCTTTAAATTATTCATTAAATGAAGAATAATATTTAACCGAAAGAGATCCTCAGCTTCATCTCACTGCTGTAAAATTTATGACGTTATTCTTGATAAGAACTTTGATCTCAGAGCGAGCTATGCCATCTATATTAATAATATTAATAATTAATAATATTTTAAGATAAGTTTCGAATTCATCAATCACTTCGATGAATTCTTGAGTTTCAGATACTTGATTTCCATTGAACAGGCTTAATAAAATGTATAGTTTAAAATGATATTAACCTCATTAAATCGGTCAGTTTCTTGAATGAATGATACAGAACATTACAATCGAGAAAAAGACCAACTCATTATTTTTCTGCCAGCATATTTTGACACTGTTAAAATCAAGGAGTAATTAAATAGAATGTAAAACTTATGCCCAAACATACTGACAGAAAAATTACTGAAAGATAAATGAACGTAGACACAAATTTTTGTTTTTTCTTAAGTTTGTGCAATTAATTATTATTTTTACTCCAAAAACAACAATATTTGATAATATGAAAGACTGGTGGCTATTATGACGATTATAATGTTAAGTTGAGGTGGGACGAACATTTTTTTTTTTTACGACTGTACCCGTTTGTGCCTGTGATAATGATCTCCGGAACAAACTCGTACCTAATTGTACCTTCAGTGAAGGTAGCAAAGTAAACGCGATTTATCAGATATCACTAGTCAGATCTAGAGACAATCTTTTTTCAATGCTTCTGAAAACATCGTTATATAAGACCAAGAAGCGTATCCATTTTTTCAGTCTGTCTGTACGTAGCAAACAAAAATTTATTCTGGTCAGGATAAGGAACAATCACTGCTTTTTCTCCAATTTACTTAATGTATAAATAATTAGTTTCACTCGTTTTTACGTCTCCAATAAAAGCTAAATGAATATTCAGTTCGTGTTATTATAAACAAACCAATGTTCTCTGGCGAAATATATATATATTTTTTCCACATTATACTTATTTTGAACTCTAATTCAAGAACGTCATAAGGTATCTAACAAACAGGCTAAAGACCGCATGTTTTTGATATAGAATCCTTTCTGACAACGAATGACTGAAAGTGCGCACATAGTCAGACGAATTGAGTTTCACCTTTTCTGTAATTACTACAACAGAAACGTACTGAGCGCGGTGTGTAACGGTGTGGAAAGCGTTCTCTTTACTGGAAGTTAGGTCATTTGATTCCTCTAGAAGGGCGAATTATAACCAGAATGTACCAGAAAACTGTTGTCGATCGTGATTACTCTACAGTTCTGCTTTTGCTAGACAGTAGTGAAACAAAGGTAATGCATTTGCGTTGTTTGAAATTAGTCCTAGCCTCATTAATCACCAGTCTGAACGAGTATGTATTGAAGTGTGGTAATTTACTTGTTTACCTAGAAAAGTTTAGAAAATGTATAATATTGCCGGATCAATTAAAGTAGTTTGGCACAAGGTTAACAACTTAAATATTTTCTCTTAGGATAACTTTACCACTTTGAATTTCTAGATTTGATCACGTTTTTCTCGAAAGTTTAGTAACTCGTACACAATTCATTCTAACAGTTTCTTTGAATAACGTAGACTTAATTAATTGATTTGATTATTCGTTTGTTGAATTTCGCGCAAAACTATTCGAGGATTATCTGCACTAGCCGTCGCTAATTTCGAAATGATAGATTAGAGGGAAGGCAGCTTGTAATCACCACCCACCGCTAACTCTTGGACTACTCTTTTACCAACGAATAGTGGGATTGACTGACACATTATAACATCCCACGACTGAAAGAGTGAGTCGAGCGCCCGAACCATCTGGCTATACCAGGCACCTGTTGGATTGCAGTATCGAAGGCGCAACTTCCCGGATTCATTTATTTGATTGCACATTGCACTAATCTTGCAATCTTAACTTAGTTTCGGCACTAACGTTAATCAATCTTAATATAGTTTCGGAACTAACGTTAACTAATCTTATCTTAGTTTCGCCACTAACGTTAACCAAACTTATCTTAGTTTCGCCACTAACGTTAACCCTTTGAATCAATTAATGACATAAAAATATTGAGATAACAGTATTTTACCTCTATAGTTGAATGTCTTCTTTTCTAAAATGCAAGATCAATTTACCAAATGAATATACAAAATGAGTACAGTATTTATAAAATCCATATTCAAAACAACTGTAAAATTTAAAATTACTCAGGGCATAAAGTTATCTCTGTCCCCACCGGAAAACAGTCGGTGTTCTGACAAACTGGAAAAATAAAATATTTTGATTACATAACAACAAACTATTTTAAAGAAAGCAGCTTGGCATTTTTGAGATTTTTTTTAATGTTTCTCTAAGCCTTTTTGTGGAAGTTAGTTACAGCTATAAAATAACATACTTAACTGGTTTACCAGAAGTTTACACATGTTTTCCTATTCATTTATCTACAGACAGCAGAGTAGAGTAGAGAGTAAACTTTCGAAAACATTTTTAACAGTGTCTAGATTACCCTTGAGTACTCAAGTCCATCTTTAGAAAAAAAATACAGAGAGGAAAGAAAAACATCACATAAAAGGAACGATTTGGCTTGGGAAGAAATATGTAACTGTTCTTAAAATTCACATAACAAAAAAATTGTTTCCAATAAAGCTAACATTGTTAAGTATATAAAAGCATCAGATATTACCAACAAAATATTTATTTTAAAGTTTCATTTTAGACCTTAAAAACCTTGATAAATAAACTAACGTCAAATATAGAAATATTGCATCATACTGATGTGGTTACTAAACGAAGTAGTAAATGAATTAGATCGCATTTGGTCTAACTTGTTAAATTTACTTTCTCTCGTAATATAATTATAGTTTTTACGTCAAATACATATGAGTCGTTCTTTTCCTCAACGCACAGTAAGGACAAAGGAGCCCCCTGGAGAATGTGACACAGGGGGGCAGATCCGAATGTCGTCCGCTAAGTAGGCCCTAAGGGTACATGCCAAGTTTGGTTTAGAGCGGTGAAAAACTGAAGCGTAGAAGTGGGGGAAAAAAAAAGGACACTGTTGTTTTATGTATATCACGTAACCAAAAACACTCATCGGATTAATAACGGTATTTTAAATAATAAATGTTTTTTGGTTTTAATGACTGTTCCCATCATTAAACCTTAAAATTTTATGTCTTTAATTCTATATGAAAAGTTATTCATGGACAATGAGTTCCTAGTTTGTTACTAATACGTATTTTTTTTTACAAATGAAGCGCTCAAAATAAATCAGTATCTATTGGATTACAGTAGATTTAGTTTTACTCTAACCAAATGACTGGCCATGCCGGGCCCCACATGACGGAGAACGATATCATTTGCCTAAATGTCTGTCAATCCAATTTTGTTTACTAAATCGTGTTTTCTGCCGATTTTTATTATTATTATACACAACCATTTATTTTTGCGAGGAAACAAGACGTCTGCATTATATCCAACTCAGAATATTAAAGAAATAACAACTATTACAGTAATTCCGATATGAATACTTATTTATATATTTCAGAAAAAAATAAAAATAAAACGTTTTCATTAAAGATCTTTCAACTTCTAATTATTTTTAGGGTGTAGAAAAATAATAAGTTGTTTTTTTCTAGGATTTTTTTTAGTTCAGGTCAAAGGTTGTGCTATATCTGAATTGAAAGGGTTTTTATAACGGATTTTTTTAATTGTTAAATGTCGATACCTAAAATGCCCCCCCCCCCAGTAGCACAGCGGTATGTCTGCGGACTTACAACGCTAGAATCCGGGTTTCGATATCCGTGGTGGGCATAGCACAGATAGCCCATTGTTTAGCTTTGTGCATAAATTCAAAAAACAAACAAACAATTCTTGTTCTACTGGTATTATTTAGGAGGATATTCAGCATTTGATAGTTGATTGTGAACATACTTACGTTTTTTTGTAAACAATATAAAAATATCTTCAGTGTTAACTATATATATAAAACAGTTTCGTAATCTATTTACATCGAACTTACCCCAAATGTTACAGGAGGGCCATAAAATATCCCTTCATGTAATTTAAAATTATACCGGGGGCTTTAAAGAAGATTTTAACAAGTCCATGTACAAATTTCAAGGAATATGCTTGTCGGTTACGTGGATACAAAACATGCTTACTTAAGAGCCTTAAACCTAATAATTTGGCCTAACTATGATTTTGTTAAGCCTAAGTAAGTAATTCGACGTTTATGCTCATCGTTTTAAATATAATGTTAACCGGTGGCTGTTTCTAATAGTTTAAGATAACATGGCACAACAATTTTAGTAATCTCAAACAATTTCAGGGAAAGGCAAATATTTACACAAAAATTTAATTAATTGAACGCTCTTTGTATATATACTTTTTTACAAAGAAAAGTGATCGTCAGATGTGACAATGCTATCAGCTAGTTTGAGGTTCGCTTTTTCTATTTTACTTCCTACGTAGTCTAGATTACTTGCACAGCCTACACCCTCAAGATAATAAATATGGAGAAAACAAACCTATAATACCCATGGGGTTTGAACTGGCAAAACTACTTCTCGACTTTTTCAATCCTCGACGTGTAATCAGAAAAATGCTGACGTTCTGTTTGTTCTTTGTTTTTTTTTGTTTTTTTTTGCTAGTGTTAAGATAGTTCTTCTGTAACAGAAACAAAGTGATTGATCTTATTTATTGACTGGAGAAAATTGTGATACACAACATCTACGATCGCTTGTAACTTCAAAAAGTACCAACATGCACAGTGCATCACGCTTTTCCCGCCTTCATTGTGTAATCGCTATAAATCATACCCACTTTAAAGCTACTCGATAAGAAACTGTCGTCTGCAATTTTCTATTAGTCACATATTTGTAATTATTTTTCAGAATTTTATTAATTACTTTTCAGAATTTTATTAGTTACTTTTCATAAGTTTATTAGTTACTTTTCAGAATTTTATTAGTTACTTATCAGAATTTTATTAGTTACATATCAGAATTTTATTAGTTACTTTTCAGAATTTCGTTAGCGTCAAATTTTCTTAATGTGCAAATACGCCTGCGTATTAACAGTGGCGTAAATAATCACTTTGAGTAAGTTTGCACAAAATATCAGATTATAATGTAAGTATTCGTTGGTTAAAAAACAGTTATTGCCCTTATCGAAATGGCGAAATATTATTCAAAAATTTTGATAAGTAATCGTACAACAAAAACCAGGGTTGCTGATCCCCTCAACACTCTACGAATAGTCTCTCCCTAAATAATAAAAAAAAAGGCTTGATAAGTATCACTTTAAAACGTGTCAATGAGTAGGTTTCTCAACATCATTAGGAATAGTGGATATAAAACAAAACTAATGTATCTATTCTGATATAATGTATCTACCTGATGATGACAAAACCTTGTCGAAACGTTGTACATTTGCTGTCATGTTAAACTTATATTAAAGTTTTTCTTCATTACCCATTTAAGCCGTCTCCAGCCATTAATGTATCTATGTTTGAATATGTATATGTTAACATATAATATCATAGCATTACAATCGACAGTTCTAAAGAAAAAATCAAAATGTCTGCGAAAAGTTGCTTTTCGTACTGGCACACTGGCTCAGACTAAAGCAGCATAGAAATTAGTGTCTGTGTGTACTATTTACTCGTATAGTATTTGGTATTTTCAACTTTGACGTCACCATAGCGACATAGAATCGAAACGGCCAGGTCAGACAATTCAAGTTCAGGCATACCTGTCCATTATTTTGGACTGCTGACCTATGGGAGCACAACCAATCAGTAACATTCATTACCTACATAACTACTCTTAACCGAATAGAGGGATTGGTTGACTGTCAATTTTATATCGTGCCCACTGCTAGAAGTGCTAAGATCAAACATATCGCGGAATTGAACCTTGGACCTTCCTGGAAAAATTTCAGAACTTCAACCATAATAGCACACCAACTTGTACTCATATATATATGTTTGCTTTTTTGTTTGTTTGTAATTAAGCAAAAGCTACACAATGGGCTATCTGTGCTCTGCGCACCACGGGTATCGAAACCCGGATTTTAGCGTCGTAAGTCCGCAGACGTACCGCTGTTTCACTGGGGAGGCACTCATATATGTATTAGGAAACTTTGTAATGTATGTTATACACAGACGGCGAAAATTTTTGTCATAAGCCTAAACTACATGGCCACCAAACAGCTGAGTAGAATATAATGACGTATTTGTAAGAAACTCTACGAAAGATAACAATATAGTGTTACGTAATGAAAGTGTACACCTTGGAAAATTAATGAAGCTCTAATAGTCTTCCACTAACAGCTTTCACGAAACAACCGTTGACAATCATTATATCAGGAATGTTATGTACTTAACAGAGTTTTCCCAAACACTTATAAAAAATATCGTTTTTGTATGCCGCCGATATTTTTTATACGTCTGAACTATGATTATCCATTTGAAATATTTATGCATACTTTAAGCATATGCATGGCTTGGTGGTTAGAGAACTCGACTCGAAATCTGCGAACATGCTCGTCCTTTCAGCCGTGGGGGCGTTATAATGGTACGATCAATCCCACTATTCGTTAGTAAAAGTGTAGCACAAGAGTTGGCGGTATGTGGTGTTGACTAATTGTCTTCCCTGCTTTCACTGCAAAATTAGCCAGCTTGTAGCTTTACGCGAAACTAATAACCAATCAAACAAGTTTATCATATAATGAAACATTATATGTGGATTTACACGTTGGCTAGATTTAATATGCTTAGCTATAAAATTGCCCCCGAGTGGCACAGCGGTATGTCTGCGGAGTTACAACGCTAGAAATCTGGTTTCGATACCCGTGGTGGGCATAGCACAGATAGTCCAATGTGTAGCTTCGTGCTTATCTTCAAACAAACAAGCCGAAAAGCTATGAACATTTGTTCTGTTTAATTAATAATAACTCCGATCAAAGCAAGCTACCTACTTAAAGCTAAACTAAAAATCAATATGCTAATGAGTATAGCTAACTAAATATATTTTTTCGTGCGTTGTTACTTATAAAGGCTAGAAGGCGTTAACATCAGCAGTTGGGCATCCTCGCTGTTAACGATTTTTTTCGACCGTAGATTTCTTCAATTCTGTTAATGATGGATTTCGAATACTTGCATTTTGAAGAATATCCTCGAATATGCGTTTTAATGAATATGAAAAAGGCATTTGTATCTTAACTCATTAACTCAGTTTACAGAAACTTTCTGAGGAAGATCAATTTTTACCTATTTTAATTCTTTAATTAACCAAATTGTTTGGTTAAATTAAATACAATACTGTTTCAAGCATTATATAATCCAATATCATAAACTTTATCTTCACTAGATGGCGATAAAACGAGCATGGCTAGCAAAACTTTCCCCCTAACAACGAAAATATTGAACTATTTCGTCTCACAACAGGTATCTCTACTTTGAACTTATTTGCATTCACTACATTTTAAACATCAGAGCAATAGTTAGCGATGTGGTTACTTTACATACAAAATAAAAAAGCTCTGGCAGCATAACTACTACACAATTTAAAAGCACAAGTCCTATGATGTATTGTGACGGATTTATTATTATATATTTATATTAATCTTAACACTTGTTTAGATTAAGTTTATATTTAGAAATATGCATAGCTTATAGTGTTAAATATGTATTGCGAAACTCACGCCTACTATCCAAAGTTGTAGAAGATTCTCGCGTATAAGAATCAAAATATATGTGTGTAGGTAAACGCCAGTGTAGCTTTGCATTGTTACGTAATCCGAATTTTCGAGAATCTCTTCACACGCCTATAAGTATAACCAACGCGACGAGCCTAAAAACAGTATATATTATTGGTTTGTTATAGTTGGTATGCTATAAACTTCGGAAGCTATAACTGTGATTGTTATAATGCTAATTAATCGGGAAACTTAAGTTTTTTACCAGGAACTTTTATAAACTTCGAACATTACAAACCATTTAACTTC
>NW_013665621.1:1101018-1104788 GCF_000517525.1 Limulus polyphemus
AAATTAACTCGCTCATCGTCAACCCTCGATAAGATAGTAAGGAAGTTTCAGACTAGAAAGAAGTCTTTATATTGTTTGCAAGTTTGTGAAACTTTTGTATATATAAGTCATTGTTCGTAATAACTATTTGTAGTAACTGTTATTGTTTGTGTATTAAAATATATTTGTATTAAAATAAAAAGCTGTGTGTATCAATCTTGTTGGCAAATATCATAAATTGGAGATATATTGGCAAATATTTAACTATTAAATCTAAATCACCATTTAACTCAGTTTCAGGCTATTAGAAATTGTCATACGTAACAATATCACAAGTTCTATGATATATATTCGATCAGTTTAACAACACAGTGTTCATTTTTTCTCTTGACAAAATTTTCATTTATTGGATAAAGCTTTTTTTTTACTTTCTAAATAATAATAACCTGTTCTGATGTCCCGATATTTCAAAATAGGAGTGATTATTATTTTGTGAGCTAATACAGATAAATTTTCTTTTATTGGACATCTTATTCCCGATGAATGTCTCTAGGAAAGATTTCTTTATTTTGTAGGAAATAACTAAAGTATATAATCACCACGCTTGTTTATCAAAAATCATTGTTTCAAACTCGTATCAAATTTAAATTACACCTGATTTTCATACCATCTATCTCTTAGTCTTCCATGTCGGAAGTAAATTACACCTGATTTTCATACCATCTATCTCTTAGTCTTCCATGTCGGAAGTAAATTACACCTGATTTTCATACCATATATCTCTTAGTCTTCCATGTCGGAAGTAAATTACACCTAATTTTCATACCATCTGTCTCTTAGTCTTTCATGTCGGAAGTAATTACTTATTTTTCATCGAAACTTACCATAAAACTAAGAATAATAGTTTTCACCCTGTTAGGCGAACGTGAGCTAATCAGCCAGATCAGAGATCTGTTGAGTTCAGGCATAAGCGTTCCTAATTTTCAAATACTGACCATAGTAACCGTTACGTTGTCTGACAACGTGAACTGGGCCAAGTACAAGTTATAGTGGTTGACCTACCATGTCTGAGAATCAAGGGATTCATGGTTTGCGTTACGTTGCTACAAGAACGTTCTCCTTACTTTGGGGCCGTGGGTGGGTTATAAAAGTGACGGCCAAAATCTAGTGCTCGATTATGCATGAGAAGTCTATGAGTTGGCGGTGGGTGCTATTGACTATTTGCTTTCCTTCTAGGCTATCAGTTCATATATTTAGGAATGGTTATGCTTTGTACGAAAATTTTAAAAGATATGAGAAAGATTTACTATTTTACTATTTTTTTACTTGCATAATCAGAAAGTTATTATATATGATAAAACAATACACTTTTCATTTATATGAATATTATTATTAACCCACGCTTGTTTGTTTGTTTTTTAATACAACTGGATATTTGCTCTCTGTCTAACGCGAGGAATCTAATCCCGAAGTTTAGCATTATAAGTCCTTTAACTTACCGCTGACCCAATTTGTAAAAGTTACATTTGTAAAGCAAGGTTTAATTAAAATATTTTGATGTAAATTGGAAAATATGGTTAGTAATTAATCGACTCGGGTTCGAATGTTAATCTGCGCTATGTTTGTTTTATGTTATAATACATAAATAACACATAAAGATAAAACTGATACACAATTAAAATAATTTATAAAATGTGGACTTGTGAAGATGACGTGGTAAACTTGGAAAGATGTAGATTCCACATTTTAGAAATGTTTTTAATTGGGTATCGATTTTAGCGTTGTGGGTTATTTTAATTGGGTATCGATTTTAGCGTTGTGTGTGTGTTATTTTAATTGGGTATCGATTTTAGCGTTGTGTGTTAGTTATTTGTTATTTAACAATATACACAAGTGCCAAGAAAATATTTTGTTTTATCATATATTTTTTTCTGATTAATGACAACGGTAGCATTTTCGAAGAATCATCAGTTTTTACTTATCAAGTAATAAAAATTTCATGCTTTTTAAGAGTTCTACAGCTACATGAAATCATTTTAATGGCAGGGTTACAATGCTTATGAATATACATTTTTGAAACGTAACAATGCTGATCTTGTATAGCTGGTGGTCGTATAGAAAATGAACGATGTCGTTACCTAAAGTCAAATAGAAGCATAAAAGTCATGTTATGAATGAAAGAAAGATTCATTTAGTCACAGGAAAACGAGATGATGTTTCTTTATGAGAGTGACAGTAATTATTATACAAAGTCATTTTAAAATCAAAAAATTGTTAAAGAACTTCCTAAAGATTGTACAAAGTCTGCGTTTGATTGATAACACTAGTAATTTAGTGACTTTGTTATCATGTTTTAAGCATATCTTGTATTCCTCGCCTATGAGTTTAATGTGACAGCTTTGTAAAATATACAAAAAGCTAAACAAGAAGCTGAAACGACAATTAACTATCAGACCGCTGCTAGTAGTTCATATTACAAAATTTCTTCGTTACTTTTGGCAACGCCCCCTCCCCAGTGGCACAGCGGTATGTCTGCAGACTTACAACGCTAGAATCCGGGTTTCGATACCCGTTGTGGGCAGAACACAGATAGCCCATTGTGTAGCTTTGTACTTAATTACGAACAAACAAACATTTGACAAATAACTACTAGAGAAAAAAGTTTATCTACTGATGAACTGGAGATTCTCTACAAACAAACATTTGGCAAATAACTAATAGAGAAAAGAGTTTAACTACTGATGAACTGGAGACTCTCTACAAACAAACAAACATTTGGTAAATAACTACTAGAGAAAATAGTTTAACTACTGATGAACTGGAGACTCTCTCACATTAAATTAATTAAAAAAAATATTTAAAGAAATGAGTGTTTAGTTTTTTAAGACACTTCTTTCTATATACGCAGTTATATTTTATCTATTTGTAGTGTTTGAATAAGCTTTGATCCACAACTGATCACAAAATATTTCGGTTTTCGACAAACAACAAAGAACTTAATTGTAACGAATGTATTACTATGTATTTATTTTTAATATGAACGTCGTTTGGATTGAATTTGTATTTAGAAATAGGCGTGACTTGTATTATCAGATATGTGTTGCGTATAACGAACTTGTGATATATTTATTTTAATGTCAACGTTTGTTTCGAATAAGTTTATATCTGAGGGCGTGTCTAGCTTACCGTGTTAGTTACGTATGGCGAAACTACCGCAAATTCTTCAAGATTATAGAACATTAGTGAATAAAAACTTCCCTTACAGGTGTATCAGAAATTTCTAGAAAGTGTGATTCGCCTATAAAAGCAGAAAACAACAGAAAACAGACAGCTCTACTATGAAACCGTTATAACCGTGTAAGCTATAAACTGTGATTTCGTTAACCCTTACAAACCGGAAAATATACCACACTTGACCAGGAACAGTTATAAATTTCGAACGTCAGTGAATTCCCATCAAACGTTAATACCTCTCCAAGAATACTACTAACTTCTCATCGGACATTAGTGATTTTGTGAAAATATTATCTTACTTCAAGGTCCAACAATTCAGTGCCTGACAGAGCTAGCTAGCTTCCCGCCAGTTATAGTATGTACAACTCGCTGGATATCAAGGAGATTCTGACCTAGAAAGACGATTTTAGGCTATTTATAAGTTAATGAAATTTCTGTCTAGAAACTTTGTTTGTAATAATTAATCATGATGGTTGCTATTGTAGATTATAGTGTTGTATATATATATATACATATATTAAAGCTTATTTGTGTCAAAACCAAAAACGGTGTGAATC
>NW_013665621.1:1105719-1116521 GCF_000517525.1 Limulus polyphemus
CATTCGGTAGTGCGTAATATATATACACATTCGGTAGTGCGTAATATATATACACATTCGGTAGTGCGTGATGTATATATACACATAGCGTCCTTTAAACACACCTTTTATGAAACTAACAATACATAAAATAACAATAAATATAATTAAATGTGTTATAATGTCGTGAATTTTGACCCCAGGAAAATGTGATTCAGCGTGTTCTACATATTCGAACAACGAAACCGCTCGTCCAGCTACCGGTATTACATTTTCTTCTCCTACGTATATATATATCTAATTTATTATTTCAACTTTTTCAATGTGTTTTTGGTAGAATGCGCTCAAAGTTTAGTCCTGAACATTTATAAAGAAAGATTATAGAATGGAAGAAAAACGAAACAAAAAACAGTGACAACTGTACGTTTCACAACCGTTTCGCCAGTAAAGGCATCTGCACCTGATGATGAAACCATGATCGTGAATAAATGAAGTTTTTTTTTGTGAAACGGTTTCAAGTATCAATTATGTAAAAGGTTGATTATCGTTAAAAGAAAAAAAAAACTTTGAAAATTACTATTTTTTAATTCTGAGATGTATTAAGTAACGACTATTGCGCCTTTTCTATCAATACGCGCACAAAGAATACTTACAATGAAACAACAACTGTTCTCAAATTGACTGAGCCAATCTGTCCCCACATATAAGTAAAGCAGACGATTAGGAATTCATAGTCAGAATTATTCTCAAATTTTTCGGTTTTTTTTTTTTCGTTTTTACACAGGAATTGGATGATGAAAAAGAATTGCATAAAGACGAATATAAATAGATGATATAAGAAGACAGTATTGTTTTGTGTGTTTGTAATTAAGAACAATGGGCTATCTGTCATCTGCCCACCACGGGTATCGAACCCCGGTTGCTAGCGTTTTAAGTCCGAAGACATACCGCTGTGCCAGAATAAATAGTGTCTGTATAAAAAAGAATTAACAGATAACCGAAAAGGAGAATAGAAAACAAAACAGGGGAAGATTAAAAAAAAAGTTAGTTTTTATCTTTTCATCTATAAGTCTATCTATATTGTTATCTTCTTCTTCCTATTTAGATCTAGTAATATCTTCTTCCTATTCAGATCTAGTAAGTCTAGGCATCGGTTTGATTTGATAATCCGTTTGCAGTTTTTATATGTTATTCCTTGTGTTCTTTGAATCTTAATAAAACTCCGTAGAATTGTCCTCTTACATAAAACAAGAGTTTTAGGTTTCTTAAAGTGAATGTTGCTTTGCTTCTTCAAAACAATCTACCTTGGTTGAATTTCTGCATTCATCGTTGGAAATCAAAGCTATCTAAGGGCTGGGCATGTTATTCTTAGCCGAATTCAAACAACGTTATCATTAATGACGTTCGACAAAAATTAAAGTAATGGAACGTAGCTTCAAACAGAGTGAATAAAGGTACAAGGCAGACTGAATGCATAATAAGGTATTCACCAATAAGGATGTTTCGAGAGACGTATAGTCACACACACACACACATATACAAAAACTGATCATACATTAATGAAGTCATCAATATTCAGTGGTGAATTTACGTAAATAAGTCCAGCGGAGCCACATCTAACTTACATTATTACTTTATGTCAATTGTAAGTATAGACAGATTTCTTATTTTCATTAGTTTCCAATTTATTTAATACTTAAATGTTTAATTAATACCGTCTTACCCGTCCGGTATTTAGCGCATTACACAATATCTCTTGTATCATCATAGCTTAAAACCAGGCGAGATATTGCTGACAAAAATTCAATTATGTAAGCCTATTTGGTATATTTTATGTTTTAAAAGGGGGCAGTAAAATAATATACGACTCACAGAAGCACTCATATATATTGTGGATCACAGATACCCTATTGTGTAGCTTCGTGCTCAGCAGTAAACAAACAAACGATTTAATGTGGACGACCAATGAATGTATTTCCAAGAAGCGGCTGGCTCAATAGTTGGTTGTCTTGCATCAGGAGATACATACATGCATATTGAGTATGAATTATACACACGTGCTTGTTGTTCAACATTTTCTTTATATACGGTTTGAGAAAGTAGCATTTTTTAGTCATCAAACCATATACTTGTTGGCTATCTGTTTAAGTTAAGACTTGGGAGGTATTTTTATTGTGCTTAGCTGCTGTAAAATTCATGCCGTTAGGTATCAGAGTTACATCTCCAAAACATAAGACTGTATGAATACAAAAATGATCTATATGCGCAGTCCAAGGTTGTTAGAATCACTTCCTTTTTGCCATTAACGAAATTTATTAGATGGGTTATTCCTTAAAGTTTTTCTGGTCTTAGTTTGATGGTTTTTGTTTAGAGCAATAAGTTCTTAAGAAATAATTTTTCTGCTCTGAAAAATGCATTTAAAAATTTACAGAATTTAGAAAATAATAAAGTAATAGTAAAAACCCTTTACGTTTTACAAATATTTTCCCCTTCCCTATCACATTTTCTGTTCACATATATATACTTGAGTAATACATGTGTGTGTGTGTGTGTGTGAAATCCAATAAGAAATCACAATTAAGTGTATCATTAAGCTATTACTATCAAGACATCGTACTAGTTAATGAAATATGAATCCCTCGGATAGATAGAATTACGACGCTAATGAGTTATTATTAACATTAACCTGCATATTGCATGTCCTTTATACTTCTTTATATATGACTTTTTTATAGTACTAAATATTGTAAATAGAAACCAAACCAAGTTTGTCCGACATTAACAATTCAACAAATTAAGCTTGTTTAATGCTGAGGTATATATTGAAAAGTTTGATAATTTTTCGACAGTACAAAAAAAATCTTTACGAGGTTAAAAAAAACAAAAACGTCTGGTTGACTAAATAAGCAAATTATATATATATATATATATAAATAAATAAATATATACCAGAAAATTATGTTAAAAGAAAAATTATGTTTCTTACATACTAGCAAAAGTTTTTATTACTGAAATTTTAAAGTTTCAACCCATGTCTATGTCGAAAATGTTTTAGAGTAATTTACAATATACATTTTTTTTATAAGAGCGCAGCTTACGTCTGACAACTTTTAAACGATGGCTATTGTATGATCCGGTTATAAATAAACCAACACTAGAATTCAGATAGACAAGAGCAATAACCACTTAACATAATAAACAGGAAAAAAAAACAATCAAAATACCATAAGCATTATGGTTATGTTGAAATTAGCCTGATGAAATAGGAGGCTATAATTTATAATGGTAAGATTTAGAAACGAAAGTTCTATTTAACAAAATAGCTGCAGACTTCTTGAGACTAAGTGAAGAATGGGATGGGAGTGGCCTAGTGGTTAACGTGTACAGCTATTTGGGAAGGTCCAAGGTTCGAGCTCGCGATATGCCGCTGAATACGTTCCACATTTGCAATTATGATCGCGCTATATAAATGAATGATAACCCTGTTATTCGTTTAAAACTAGCCATGCCAACGGTGTAGCTACTTAACAGTTGCTGTCCTTCTGGCTAACAGTTCTAAACTGATTTCTGTTATGTCTGAACTTTTAAAAGATGACAGTTTGTATGACTTTGAATGGCACGCAGTCGAGGAAAACTTTATGGTATAGAAACTGAAGGAGTTCAGATATTAAACACATATGAGTATTGTTACGACCGCCAGATAATAAATAATATAATCTTAACAACTGTTGTGTCTGACGTGTCCCAGCCGGCCTGATGAGCTCTGATATTCGTCGGTTATATCCAGTTGTATTATTCTTTCTCTATTTTCATTTATAATATCTTATAAATACAAAATATTCAGATATTTATTATCTAAAAATTGTTTCTCTCACAGTAAATAGAAACCAAATTTAGATTCCACTTGCTTTTCTGAAACCTGTTGGCTTTTTATAAATTGTGTTCGCTTTGGTAGAAACGCCTAAAGCATTCATGTGTAAGGATACTAGCCTTTTTCACTGAATTCTCCTTAGTTTCATTCTTGTTCAGCGATCTAAGTAAAACTGCTGTAAATCTAAGAGTTGGGAATAAGCCCCAGCCTTTCAGATTAAAGATTAATTAATCAGTTCATAATAATTTTTCGAATATCAAAGCGAATTACGTAGAATTGTGGTCTAACTGTACACTAGTGTCAGCATTTGCTAGTTTTTTACTGTGAAATGAGTTTTATCTGTTAGCACTTATACGATTACGCAAAGGTAAGACGAAGAAAATAATTAACCGTTATCTCATTCTATTAAGTCAGTCTACTTAAGACAGGGGAATGAAATGAAGAATGAAATATAAATCAAGGTTGAAATCACGTGGAACATAATTTATTATGTTAGTGGCAAAAAAAAAATTGCTTAGTAACTTATTTGTCTAAGAAGCTTTATAACTATATATATATATATATATATATATATATATACACTGAAAATTGGGTGTTCTTTATTAGTGTTATATATATATTTAGACAGATAATTAAATGTATTAAAAATAAGCGAATATATTAACTTTCATAAATATTGCGTTATTGTAATTTAAATTGTTAATTAATTGCTTTAGCATAACTTATCTTGCTTATTATAGATAATTTACACGACAGTTGATAACCCATTATTAAAAGCTGTAAATGTTACATATTTTATCAAAACACCAAATATTACAGTTGGTGGGGATCGTTTATTCTTGAGAGTGATTTTTGTTGTAATTGCATTTCGTTCATAATGGACCACGCAGTGAAAACGAGGTGGAACCTTTTGTCTCATTTTTTATATCGTTTATTGCATGTAATCGACTATTAATTATCAGATATTTTACACATAGAAGTTGATTGTTATTAAAATGTGAAGATTCGGAGGTATTCATAACTGCCACGACATTCTATCTAAGGTTTTAATTTTTCAATCCAACAATATCTATTTTAGTAATGAAATATTTTCTTATGCTCAAGTTAACAGTAGACTAGAACGAAATATTACAAAAAATAACAATTATTAAGGTGCAAAACTTACGTGTTTTAAGCCAAAGGCTTAAGCTGCAGTATTTTACTTTAAACGTTTACAGATTCCATCTTTTGGTGGATAATGTGAGAATAAACAATGTAACACTCGTTTTTATGCTAAAAAGATACGGAAAGTGAATTGCGTTTTTTAATTATTTATTATTGGAATGAATTTAATATGAACAGTGTATATCGTTGTTTAGTTAGAATGGTGTAAATATCAAACTCTATGTTCCATATCCTTAATAATAAGACATACCTATCAGTGCGTTTATTATGTTTCCATTATTTAAGTATAGCATTGTGGGAATTTTATCTACGTGGTTGTTAGATTCGAGCACTTTTCAATTAAAAACAATAAAAACTGTTTGATATATATATTCTTTAATGGTTGTTGTTCTTACACCTTTATTTCTGGCCCGGCATGGCCAGGTGGTTAGGGCGCTCGACTCGCAATCAGAGGGTCGCGGGTTCGAATCTCAGTCCCACCAAACATGCTCGCCCTTTCAGCCGTGGGGGCGTTATAATGTGACGGTCAATTCTACTATTCGTTGGTAAAACATTAGCCTAAGAGTTGGCGGTAGGTGGTGATGATTAGCTGCCTTCCCTCTAGTCTTACACTGCTAAATTAGGGACGGCTAGCGCAGATAGCCCTCGTGTAGCTTTGCGCGAAATTCAAAACAATACACCTATATTTCAAAACCTGACATTTAAGGAGTGCGCAGTGATTTTTACCTATATCAGTAACGTCCTTTGTTTTCATTGCATCACTGCTCGAGTTAAAATGATTTTAAACACGTATATATTGAGTATTCAACTGTTCTTTATAAAACTTACAAAAATGAACATGTTATTCGACGTAGAAAGTTTCATCTCAGTTTCGTAAGTAGGCAGCTTTTAACCTTTTGTTTCGCTATATTTTGTCCTCCTGATGAATTCAGATACTGAACATCAAAAGATAAGCCTGAAATGCTTTTTTCACACATTCCTGATCAGGAGTTGCATAGCACATTATTTAGATCTAGACATTAACTTGTCAGAAAATAGTTTGCTTGTTTGTAATTGAGCACAAAGCTACACAATGAGTTATCTGTGCTCTGCCCACCGCGGGTATCGAAACCCGGATTCTAGCGTTGTAAGTCCGCAGACATACCGCTGTGCCACTTGGGGGCAAATATTTCTGAAATATAGAAAAACCTTTATCCTTTGTTTGTTTGTGGTTAAGCACAAAGCTACACAATGGGTTATATGTGCTGTGCCCTCCTCGAGTATCGAAATCCAATTTTTAGCGCTTTATTCTGTTCCAATATTTTGATTTTGAGTTTTATTTTAATGATAATATTTTACAGTACTTATATGTATGAACGAAAACATTGATAACATCTAACGGCCAGAATAGCTCAGCAATTAGCTTTGGGTGTTTATAACATTAAAATTCGGGGCTCGATCCCAATAGTGGCTGTAGCGCGTATAGTTTATGTGCAACTTTGCGCTGAACAAGAAAACGGAAAAATACATGTGTTAAACATATATGGAACTGGTGGAGCCTAGTGTTCCAAGGATTCATGGTTCACATCTCGTTGCCGCGAAAATTTACTGTGTACTTTGGGGCCGTACATGTTTAATAAGAGTTTCGGCCAAATCCCACTATTCGGTCAGAAAAGAGTATTCCAAAATTCTATCAGTCCAAAACTAGAAACGATTATGCGCAGATAGTCCTTGTACAGCTTTACGCAAAAATTCGAAATAAACAACAACAACAAAAAAAATCTTCCAAAAGGTGATGTGATCAACTTCACACAAGTTTTGTAACTTTTGAAAAAAAAATCCAACAATCCATTTTTTATTTTCATTTGAACGTGCTTGTTTTAAAGAATAAACCATTTATCACAATATGCATGAATTCCTGGTTTTGAGGATAGATTAAAAAGCTATAGTAAAATTTTAAAATAATTATTTATGTAGAAAGTAAGTACAATTATAATTTTAAAAATATGTTCCTTAGCATTGTAAGTTGACTGCACTAGAAGAAACTCTATTAACAAGACTAAATTAGAGCTAGCTACGACGATAAAATTGAAAGCGATGTTACGATAAGCTAGAACTATGTTTGTTTTCGTTGAGAGATAGTTAGATTATGGTTGCAAGAACGAAAATGTTATCTAATTTAAGACGGGCCATAAGGAAAGACAATAAACCCGAAGCAGTACATAATATGTTACACTGAAACTGTAGAAAAGTATAGAATATATTTCAGCAAAGGATACAAAAGCTGTGCACATGGAAAGCAAGAAACCTACGAAGGAAATCTAGGCTTAATTTACAGTCAATATAAATACATGCCTTTTCTTATTATTATTATATTTTATATCCTTCCTTCTAATGAGCATTCGTAGTTGAAATGTCTTCCTTCTTCAAACGCATAAAAATATAAAACATACGTCTAATATTACCTTGCTACACACAGTGTTAGTCATTGAGGATAATAATTTTGCTTAACTAAAATATTTTTTTTTAAATTGTGTACAGTCTTGAATAATGCATTTTTCATAATTGTTTTTAAAAATATTTTCTAACATTTCTCTTCTATATTTCTCGTTTAATAAAAAAATACATTATCCATTTGCAGGTTGTTCTTATAATAAATACAATATCCATTTTCAGGTTGTTCTTATAATAAATACATATCCATGCTGATCAAACGAATGGAATTTTTTCCAGTAATATTTTCTATACTTCACAACTTTTCCACACCCAAAACTGCATTTTTTTTCTTTTACCGAATTTGATAGCCCATTGTGTAGCTTTGTGCTTAATTACAAACAAACAAACATCTGATAATGCGCCTCACCGCTGTGCACACTTCTATGGAATCATGGCGCATTTAACACCAAGAATAACGGAGAAAACATCAACTAAGTACGTATAAATTCTGGAAATAATATGTAACGTTAAAGAGTAAAATAAAATGTAAAATAGTCTCATCTAATGATTTCTGAGAAGGCTTAGAAACAGACCTTCCCTAGATTCTCATTTTTCCTTCTTAACCAAAGGAGTTAATGGATCCTTAATCACGCTGAACACTCAGACTCTGTCTTGTTACATGAATCTCTTTTTCATTTTAGTAAATATTACTTGGATATGTCTTAACGAATGAAAGCTTAGGGAAAAATTGGAACAAAAAGAAATAAAAAACACGCATTTTAAAATATGCAAAATTAAACTTTTTTGAAATTAAAACTCATTTCTAATAACAAAACACTTTGAAACAGGGACATAAGTAATATTAAATGATTAAGAAATATATGGGTCTAATACTTTTTTATGATATCAAGCTTATAAATTTCGATTTTGTTTTCGAGTTCGCTATCTAAAGTGTGTAAACCACATTAAGTTAAAAAAATACCGATAAGAGTGTTGGCTGACACAAGTGTTCATTTTATGGATAAAACCAACAAATCCCAACTTCCAGAGATGTATTTAAACAGCCTGAACATTTTTTTTTTAGTGAAAGAATGTACGAGTGAATGTTAAGAGAGACAAACTCACACCAACTAAAGTCATAAAACTTACAATTTGGTAACTTTCCTTACTATCGGTCTTGCTTGAGTGATATAATGCAATATCGAAATGCAGTATTCTGCTGGTCATGGTGTATGGGCTCTTTTACCTCTTATGTTATCCATATCACAACCTAAAGTCCAAAACATAAAGAAAACGTGAAAAATGTGAGTAGCTTGAAACATTCTTTTGGTTAAGAAAATATAAATAGTGGTGAATTTGTAAAACAAATTAAACTTTGGCAAAACATTTTGTCGCATTAAAGTCCATCTTAAAAACTAAAGCAAAATAAAAAACTAAAATTGGCGAAAGCAGATTTCTCAGACAAAGATTTTACAACACTTGTTGTTGTGTTTGTTCAGTTTCGAACATTCGAATAGTTCTGTTAATCTGGACTTTGTTAAAAACTCACCGCCTGCCACAGTTGTTACTCTGTTATACGGAACTAATAAACGAAATTGAAATGATCAAAACTGAAGATGAGATAAAGAGTAGGATTTTTTTCAGGATGGGGAGCAGGTGCAAAATACATCAAAACATTCGTGTATTCTTTCAATAGGGCACGAAAAGTACATGAAACTAACTCCATATCAATTTTTAGAATTGCATTCTGATGTAATTTGCCAAATTCAATATTTGCCGCTTTATGTTTTGATGTAGTATTATTTTCAATTAACCTGGGTTTAACTTCAAAACGAACAGCAAAAGGTGTTTTCGTGCATTGTCTAAAACCATTGATCTCTTCTTAAACATACACATTGGATTTTTTGTATTTGATATAGTGTGAAGAAAACAAAGCTGACCGCACGTTTTTTATGTTTCGAAATGTTTCAAAATCATACAAATCATGTCGTTAAAATAGTCTCAGTTTTAACACATTCCAATGTTTTGTATATATCATACTGTACATCTGACAATAATAATTATAATTAAACCATTACTATACTACATGTCTCGTCTAACTTCTTTTAAGTTTATGAAATGATGCAACTCAACCTTATTAGAAATATTAGAATGGATTCGTATTTGAACGTGACTACGCTTATAGACGAAGTCGTGACGAGCAAATAAGTAAGCATATGTCGTTAACTGATCCTGTGGGTTGTCTGGATCTTATACTCATTATAGACGTTGCTCTAAAATAAACATGTTAACAAAATGACTTTTAATAAGAAGTGTCACATTGTTACTCTGAATGTTTATATTTTCCCTATGAGTTTTTTAAACCTTTTAAAAAGGCCTTTTAAAAGGCACTAGGTTTTAGATCAAGTTATGCGAAACTTAGGTTACCAAAGAAAAACTAGTGGCTATAGAGTTAACAGTTATCTTAGTTGATAGAGTACTCGCTTGACAGCAAGAAGTAGAGAAGGCTCGATCCTTATCTTAGTTGATAGAGTACTCGCTTGACGGCAAGAAGTAGAAAAGGCTCGATCCCTATCTTAGTTGATAGAGTACTCGCTTGACGGCAAGAAGTAGAAAAGGCTCGATCCCTATCTTAGTTGATAGAGTACTCGCTTGACGGCAAGAAGTAGAAAAGGCTCGATCCCGACACAATCAAAGCTGAAGAATCACAAGAAAACTAGAGAACGTCGTCTAGAGGCACTGCCTTTTTACAATTTTATGTAAACTTATAAATAACCAAACATAAATCTTATTATACAAAAACTTTTAATTAATTATATTTTTTCAACAAAAGTATGCTGATGTATTAGAGATTTAGATTGTTTTCTTTTATTACATGATAACAACTGATGTATTGTTAATTTGGTTGTTGTTAATCGCCAAGCTGCTCAATACGCTATCGGTGCTATTTTCACCACGGGTATCGGAACACAAATGTTAACTTCATCAGCCTGCATACTTTCCGCTGGGCCACTGGGGGATATGTGTTATTGAACTGTTTTATTGTTTGTTTGTAGTTAAGCAGAAAGCTACACAAAGGGTATCGAAACCCGGTTTCTAGCGTTGTAAGTACGCAGACATACCGCTGTGCCACTGGGGGGCGAACTGTTTTATTACTGAACTATGAGAATAATCGTTTCGTTATAGCGTGCGTTTTGATTATTATAGGATATTAAGAACGAAAGTCTCGTTACTCCCACCCCAGTGACAAGCTAAAAATTCATAGTACGATTCCTGCAGTAAGCACAGCGTAAAAAACCCCATTGTGCATCTTTACACGTAAACAAACATAGGCCATCTGAACAATATAAAAAAACGTACAAGTCTGTACAAG
>NW_013665621.1:1117497-1126049 GCF_000517525.1 Limulus polyphemus
ATTGTGTATCTTTGTGCTTAACAACAAACATCCAATTTGTACGATACTATTTTCGCTTAAACGGTATTTTACGCTTCCAGATATCTTACGAATTCTACACCAAAATTTCATTGAGGTATGTAGAAATTAGGGCCTACTCGTATTTGTTGTTTAAATCGACTCTGTTTTATTGCAGCTTAGACGTTTTCTTTATGCTAATAGCCTCTGTTGAGCCACAAGATAAATTTCTCGGTTAGAAGGACGGTGATATATATATAACACGAACTTAAAAGTTTAAATACAATGTCTTGTTCTGCTAAATCTAGCGACGTACTTAGGGCAGCATTTTTCAAACTTTCGTCATCTACGTCCCACTTTAATAAACATACTTTCTTGCGCGCGCCCCTCCTTTTTTTTAATGAGTGAAAGAGTGAGTTAAATGACGAGATATGATGAACGTAAATACATTAAAATGGTTTATATATCTGTTGTAGTAATCAGTTAACATTTTCATCAGCAAAAATATATTAAAACGCTTAATTTTATATTATTGCACTATTGACTCTCCTAATCGTTCGTGCCCCCCCCCATATATTATTTCCGACCCCCTGGGAAACTCTGGCTTAGTGCGAAGTTTAGAACGATGGCTCCAAAATAATTGCCCCCCAATGCGGACTTACAACGCTAGAAACCGGGTTTCGAATCCCGTGGCGGGCAGAGCACAGATAGCCCATCGTGTAGCTTTGTGCTTAATTCCAAACAAACAAACAAACCAAAAGAATTACCTAGCCTAAGATAACTTTATAATTATTATCAGACTACATGATGTTTCACGCTGGAACAACACATCAGAATTATGTAAAAACTAAAGAGGAATCTAAAAATACTATGTTTAAATTAACGGTATGTTATATTCCTCTAGCTGTTCCATTTAAATGTCATTGAAGGGTCAAAACATATTAACTTATATGAATTATTACATAGCTTCATACAACCGCATCATTTCTTCCTTGTAACTGAAACCGGTATACAAAAACAGTAAACACCTAAGCCGTGACATATTTAAGTTACTACGATTTTGTAACCATTTCAAAACAAAATCTGTCAACTTGAATGAACCGAAGCAATATTGGTTAAAAGTGTTATCAAACTGAACGGCGTCTTATGCGACACGTGGAATATGTGGCTAGGTCACTGACCACAAGGTTAAAGAACATCCGTCCCTAATTTTATGTAGCTGAACAGCCACTAGCACTAGCCGCCTACCCGACTACTATTAACAGAATAGTGAGATTGACCGTCACTTTCGTTACATGTCGAGGGCTGAAAGGGCGAGTGTATAGCCTATTAAGGGGTTCAAACCTTGGACTCCGAGTCACCACTAGGTTACACCGCTTCCATGAATAGTAATAACGATTCAGTTACAAGATACGTCACTCACTGAGTTTCTTTCATCTTGCGACAATAATTTCAGGAGTCGTTTTGCTCTTAAATGTTGTTGACAATATGTTAATGATATAGATGCTCTCCTGAAGAGAAAAGAATGGTTTATCTTTCAAAAGCATGGTTTATCTTTCTTGAGTTACCCAGTTTCTATATTTGTGGTCGATTTCTCTTTTTTTTTGTATTATCATTATTACTTTGCATGCTTTCCAAGCGGCCTAGCATGGCCTACTGTTAAGGACACTCGACTAGCAACTTCGCGGGACCGAATTCCGTCACCGAACATTCTCAACCTTTCAGCCATCGGGTCGTCATGTGACGGTAAATCCCACTGTTCGCTGTTAAAGCGAAACTCAAGAGTTAACTGTGGTTGGTGTTGACTAGCTGCCTCCCCTCTAGTCTATCACTTGAAAATTGGGGACGGCTAGTGCAGATAGTGCTATGCCGGGCCCCCAAACAAACAGAGCTTTCTAAGTTTCATTCATCTCTAAGTGCGTGTTTGTGTATGCGAGTTAATACATAGGCACAAAGATAACAAAAGATTAATACAGGGTTACAAGCCACAGTGTCCAACATTAGCCAACATACCTGTTTCGAATGTACAACATAATATATCTTTATTACAGTAAAATTGTGATGAGTAAGACCAAAGAAGAATGAATGGTATATGTCACGGAAAATGTCAAAAGGAATATTGGAATAAGTCCACTTAAGATCTTTCTATACTATACGCGCAATAGGTAATTGTTTTGCTGTTTTCATTCTAGGTTTTTACAATTTTCACTCGTGTGCTACTGAAATTCACGCAAAAGCTACTGGCTAGCTGTCCCTAATTTTTAAATGATACAAAGAGAAAAAGTCAGCAAGTCAACATCACCAACTGCCAACTCTTGAGTTACAACAAATACTGAAACTGACCGTAACATTATAACACCCTCGCGACTGAAATGGCGAGCATATCTGGTAACGGGTTTTGATCCCGCCAACTGCAGATTGCGAGTCAAGCGCCCTAAACACAAGGCCTTGATGAATAGTTAAAACCGTTTCATTTGAAGTTGACTAAGTTATCACCTAAACATAATAATAAATGATTTAGGGAAATTTTTACAGAAACTTCCGAACTCATAACACTTATTGTTTTCAACCGGTTGTGTACTTTTATTTTTTTGCAAGACTTACTATACGCATTCCTCCGTAATGGTAATAACTAAAAGAATGATGTTTGTAATAAGCAAGTTATTTTGTGATCTGAAATATAATTATCTAGGTATTGTTTATTCCCCAGAGGCCGCAAGAATAAAATTTGTTGCGTTTTAAAACTTGTAGAGAGAAATTAAATTTGTTGCATTTTATAAATTTCTTGTTTGTTTGCTTGTAATTGTGCACAAAGCTACACAATGGGCTATCTGTGCTCTGCCCACCACGGGTATCGAAACTCGGTTTCTAGCATTGTAAGTCCGCAGACATACCGCTGTGCTACTGGGGGGGGGGCGAACCACAGATGTTCCATTTTCGCTTTTTACTTCCGTCTAGGTTATTGAAACATAGATTCCATTATACTTTTATGTTTTCCACCTGCTTTAATTTTAGTTTTTTTAAATCTCCTGATTTCCCCCTACATTTTCATTTTTGTTAAGTCTGCTGAAACTCATTCTTATACCTCGCCTTTCTTATTACTAACTGTTCCAAGTTAGTAAAGGAAAGAAACATGTTTTCATCCTTTGTTATCTTATGAACGTTTCGCACTACAAAACTAATTGTTTTCCTACATCACAATATTACACTTTCTTTGTACTGAAATACAGTTAGCAGATTCAACTTAAGGATGCTTATTTTTGTTGAATTTTTAGATTTGGCGCTACAAACCTATTACAAAATACAATCATTATAAAGTATGTTAAAACATCATAATTTTTGTGTAAATTTCTACTTAGTTATTAAATTTCTTGGCTTACATTCATCTTGGCTGCCACCCAATTCTAAATTTGATATTAACCAAATATATTTTATTTAACAAAAAAAGGAAATGTTATCATAGTATTAGTAACTTCTGTTGTTCATGATCTCGGGTTAGTGAATCTGTTCATTTGATAACATACGGCAACACACATAAGATCAGTAGTGTATCTTGTATCGAACATCGATAACAGGAAGGCAAACGATACGTATAAGATGCTCATATAAATTAAACAAACTTGAATTTATAATTCTATCAAATTAATGGAAAATTTATTATATTACCATTTAGGGTACAATTATTATATATGAGAGAATTGTTTAATATTACTTAAGAACACGTAATCACATTGATCTCATTGAAATTGTTTTAACTGCATTCCAAAATTTATCCTTCTCGTCGAAAACTGTTCATTAGAAGCGAAACATTTTCCAGACTGTGAAAGAGAGTCGATTTGTATTACGGTTAAGAACAAAACGTAGGCTGCGATAGACTTAGAAAAACAATTTTCTTAGTTTTCACATTCATCGTGTAAAATCAAACGAAGGGCCAGTGTGGGAAACCAAAACAGGGAAGTTTTATGAAATTATTAATCGTATTTTCAAAAATAGAACGAATGAGTAATGGCCAATGATGCCACTTGAATAATATTTAGGGAGTATTAGCATAATGCTTGACAACAAAGGTTACCTTTCTTTACCAGTAATATAAAGTCCTCATTTGGAGATCCAACTACAATCATGTTTAGTGCCAGTTGGCTAAAGCAACGAACATTATTGAACAAAAACTGGATAAGGTATCAAAGTTTGATGAATTAATCAAGACATCGTATACAAATCTACGTTTATGATTCTGTAAGCAATATAGAGGGAAAACTCATATCTCTCTTATTAAACTCTCACTAGCCAAAGTCACTGTGCAAGAAACTTATAACGCAGCTGTCATTAACACTGGAGGTGTTAAAATATTTTCAAAGTTTTGTGTGCATGCAGCATCTATATGCTAAATTACGTGTGAACCTTTTATAACCCACACGATGGCCTTGAATTATTTAATGTGCCATTAACCACTCGCTATAGTTCATAAATTCTCTAGAGAGATTGATAGCTCTTCATAGGATTTAAATTTTCAACAAAGAATAGGCGTAGTGACTTTTGAAGTCAGCGAAAACGAAATTTTTCTTGATTTACTGCCCAGTTTTTCTTTCTCGTTTCCCGTAAAAAGTACGTAGGAAATTACGAGGCACTTCCAGTTTATGTTGAACTGCATTTACTAAATTTTACCTTTAGATGTGAAATGTCCACATTATCTTTTTTTATACAATATGTGCCCGGAATCATTAATTAATATAACTTTTTTATGACGTATAGCATAAACTTTTAAAGCAGCAGAATAAACAGAAAAAAGAAATAACTATTTATGTCAGAGAAATTCTCTAATTTCCTCAAAGTAAGCTAATAGTTAACTTTTAAACACGTTTCAAGTAAATGTTCGGTATATTTTTAAATCGTAAACTGACTTTTTGATGCTTTACAAGTACAAACAACTTGATCTAAAGAAAAATAAAGGACATCTTATATAAGTAAATTTTCGGTAACATTTACAAAGAAGAGAATATTTCGTATCTATTTGATATGTTCATATATAACACCATATTCCTGTGTCTGTACAGTTTTAAATAATATGATTTCTACAATTAATAATTAATAATTTCGTTTTATTATGTTTTACCGTTATATGCACGTCTTGTAAAGAATATTGTTTTTTTGTTTTGTTTTTTAAGCTAAGCACAAAGCTACACAATGGACTATATGTGCTCTGCTCAACATGACTATTGAAACCAGGTTTTTAACAGTGTACATCCGCAGACATATCGCTTGCCACTGGGGGGCGGAATATTGTTTAGTCTTTGAAAAACACCTCTGTATTTGATTTTGCATGATATTGTTCATATTTGCATCTAACATGAGATTTAACTAATGAAATGAAAAGTTCATAAGACAGTAGAAAAAGTGAATATAACAAAATGAAAACGACAAATGAATTCACAAGTCACTGAGAATGACTTATAAACTTAATTGTTAATGTTTGTTTAATTTCCCATCAAGCTACTTGAAGACTGTTTGTACTAGCCGTCCCTAATTTTGAAGTAAAATACTAGAGGAAAGAGAGCTAGTCAACATAACCCATCGCCAACTCTTGGTCTTTAATCGAATAGAGGAATTTACCGTTACATTATAACGCCCCCACTGCAGAAAGGACGAGCGTGTAGACGATGATACTTAATTGTTAATGGAGCATAATCAGATCTGTCTGCGCAGTGGAACATAAAATAAATTGAAAGTAACATAACATTTTAGTTGCGACAAAAACCAAAAAAATCATTAAATTTTCTCGAAGAATGACACATCGTGTCAATAAAAGTTAAGATGAACAAAAATAATAGACCTTATCCTATTTCTGAACTATTTAAAGGCTTTTCAAATTTTCACTATCATCATTTGACGTAAATATTGTATCGGTAAAAGATATGATTCATAAGTAATTAAACTACCTTTGACTGAAGTGTCAAAGATATTTTTTTGGAAGGAAACCAGCGAGAAACTATCTTTAACCGTTGGTGGTATTAGACTGTTGGAATTGTAAACAAAATATAATTCTATTATTTTATCTATTTTATCCTTGTTTTTATTTTATTTTATTGTTACACATATAGAAAAGATCGATTATATCACTTGCAGGGTAAGTTACAAAGATCGATTATATCACTGCAGGGTAAGTTACGAAGATCGATTATATCACTTGCAGGGTAAATTACAAAGATCGATGATATCACTTGCAGGGTAAGTTACAAAGATCGATTATATCACTTGCAGGGTAAGTTACAAAGATCGATGATATCACTTGTAGGGTAAGTTACAAAGATCGATTAGATCACTTGCAGGGTAAGTTACAAAGATCGATTATATCACTTGCAGGGTAAGTTACAAAGATCGATTAGATCACTTACAGGGTAAGTTACACGAGAAAATCAAAGAAAATAATTAACAGTAACCTTTTAAAGATTGACAGAAATATAAAGTATGATCGTAAGTGCTGAAACTGGTTGTTTTCTCTTTTAACTGCTTGGGTTAGAACGTTTTCTACATTTTCAGATGTTTAGGATATTTTATTGATCACATAAAATTTATCCAATTATTCATACATACATTCAGAATATAGAATATTCTTCCAACCTGGACGGCCCGGTATGGCCAGATGGTTAGGGCGCTCGACTCGCAATCTGAAGGTCGCGGGTTCGAATTCAAACATGCTCACCCTTTCAGTCGTGGGGGCGTTATAATGTTACGGTCAATCACACTATTCGTTGGTAAACGAGTAGCCCAAGAGTTGGCCGTGGGTGGTGATGATTAGCTGCCTTCATCTAGTCTTCCACTACTAAATTAGGAACGGCTAGCGCAGGTAGGCCTCGTGTAGCCTTGCGCGAAATTCGAAAAACAAACAAAACCAACCAACTTGGACATACAGGAAGTTCGTGGGTTGTAGTAAAACGAATATTCGAAACGTGAAGTTCTATTGATGAAACAAATAAACTTTGAAGGTTTTGGAAAGTTCGATATAATTAAATAGTTAAATTAAGGGCTATGAAAATATGAATTTCACAATGTATAAATTATAATTATATTATACAATAAAATGACTAAATATAACAATGGTGGCTGTATTTTGTTCGGTAGAAGTTTATACTCATACGGTAGATGCTCATGAGTACTAGTGCCCAATAGTCACTGAACTAGAAGTAAAATGGATGTTGGATTTTTTAGTAGATTTTTACTTGATCAAAGTAAGTATTTACCATTTACTTTTCGCTGTAAACGCCATCTATACTGCTGAATAACTAATCTGTTTCTTATTATATATTATGTATTTAAAATATGTATTTACATATATATTCACAAGCTCAACAGGTACTATGTTAAGATATATGTGTCTTTTAGTCACCCGAATTGGGGTTGTCTTAATCGTCTTGTAATAATATGTTACTTTGGATGATTTTAAAGAAAAATCAAATATTGTGTTATTTGAATTTATTGACAATTCACCGATGGAAAACAAAAATAATCAAGGGATTTTACTGTCCTTCTAAAACCATATAACCATATATTTGTTATTTCATTTTAACGTATCCTTAAAAATTTCAATAGAAACATTTATTCGTAGAGGACAGGGTTTTTACTCTTCTTAATGATTACAAAGAGATTGAAGAAAGGGATGTATCAATATCAAATTTTCAACTGCCTTATTTAAAATAACTTTCACCTTCGAGCATTAAAAATCGACTTCGTGTTTTTTGTTTTTTTTTATAAATTGCTTCGAAAACGTTGTGATTAAACATATAATGATGAAGGTTACAAGATTGTGGATTTTGTAGGTGTGGATTGTTTGTCTGTTTGAGAATTTTCGCCAAAACAGCTATCTGTGCTAGTTTTTATAATTTCCAATTAATATATAAGAGAGAATGCAACTAATAAACTACCTAAATAACCACTAGGTGTGGAAGCCAATTAATATACAAGAGGGTATGGAACTAGTAAACTAGTTAAATAACCACTAGGTGTGGAAGCCATTAATATACAAGAGGGTATGGAACTAGTAAACTAGTTAAATAACCACTAGGTGTGGAAGCCATTAATAGACAAGAGGGTAATGGAACTAGTAAACTAGTTAAATAACCACTAGGTGTGTAATCCATTAATATACAAGAGAAAATGGAACTAGTTAACTAGTTAAAAACCACTAGATGTGGAAGCCAGAGTAATTTTTTGTCAGTAAAAAAGTAGTCTTTCTTCAAGATAAAAATATAAGTATATATTTTTTTTCTCGTTTTTCATCGTATAAGATCGAGCGTGACCCAGTGGTTAGCGTGCCGGAGTATGAATCTGCAAGTTCATCGTTCGCGTCCACTTAGCCTTAGAAAAAGATTGTTCTCCCACTATGAGGCTATGGGTGCGCCATAAGGGTGACAGTCAAACGCCATTATTCTCTCAAAAAAGACTAGCTTATAAACTGGCGGTGAGTGATGTTGTTTAACAGTTGTCCCTCCAGTCTAACACTTAAAAGGCCCGGCATGGCCAGGTGGTTAGGGCGCTCGACTCGCAATCTAAGGGGCGCG
>NW_013665621.1:1126822-1141796 GCF_000517525.1 Limulus polyphemus
CAGACACTAAAATGACGTCACACATGGGATACTTAATGTGCCAATGTATACTGTCGTGACGTCAGTAAAACGTGCGCATGCCACGAATCACGAGAAGAATCATGCACTCTGTAGGCTACAACACAGCATGACAAACGAACTTCAAAAGCAAGAAATATCAATATTTGTTACACTAAATTTTGGTTTTATTTACTTTTGAAACAGAAAACTTTAGGGAACCCTGCGGAAGTACATCTCATTTTTAGCTTTCTTTCATATTCACATTAAAACTTTGGGCAAGAGTAAGAATGTCAATTGGTACGTTGCTGTTCTGCAGTAAAATTTAAAATACGCTACTTAGAATAAAATTTAACAAAACTAATATATAAAAATATTCATATATTGTATTTATGGCAAAGCTACTAAGGCTATCTGCCACCGTCTACAAATTTGCAGCTAGTCAGCAATACCCTACCACCTACCATCCATACTAAGGGATTGATTGTAACTCTTATAACGCACCCACACATTAAAATGTCCGAATATTTTCTGGTATCGTACAGACTGGAGCTCGACTCGCTAGCTCCAAAATCCAGACTAAACTAAATAAAACGGTATACTGTCAAAACTTTTATCAGACAATTAGATTTCAAATCGAAATTAAAAGTTACATCAAAACAATTGATATTCATATCAATCACAATGCATACAAATAAAAAACATATTCACCATTGTGATACTTAATAGTTTATAAAAATCACAGGAGATTTTAAAGTACAATAAATGAAGGCTAAATAGACAATCCAAACTGAAAATGAATACTAAAACCTTTACCTAAAAATTACATTAGATTGAAAATAAAAGACCCTTAAATTCCGGATATTACTTGTAATATTTTTGTTTTGGGAGATAAGTAAACTTTCTTTTCCAAAACTTCTCAAACTATGTTTCTCAGATAGAAATTTAATACACTACGCTGAAACATAGGTTTATATAATACAGTAAAAAATGCGCTATTTGAAAGCAGAATCTTCTGATACAACTGAAAGCCTTTTTTATTTGTTGCCAACTAAACCCGCTTTTCAATGTCAGAATAAAATTGAAAATTGAAGATAAAAAGTGGAGCTCGTCATGCCTCGTTGAAGGTTTTCCTGTCAATTCTGAAAGATTTATATTTTATATAGCGATTTTATATTTATTTTTACTGTATAAACTAATATCATAGCTTGCTGGATAGCTGTCCTTGAAAACACTTCCACCAAATATTCCTTTCGTAGAAGTATCGTAAGAATTCAGTTTTGTTTTGTATTTTAGTCAAAACTCCCATAAGTTCACCACATTCTCCAGAGCTATAAAACTGTATAAGTTTAGTGATATTAGTTTTTCGAAGTTTGTTCTTCAGGATACCTAAATACCTCTATAACAATGTAAAATGATGGAAACGACAGTGTATTCTTTCATCTTCTGTCGAGACATGCTGTTACTAAAAGTGACATATATATGCGACAGTAGTGAAGTCATGACACACAAATATTGCACATTGAATATTCCCTAAACCACCGAGTCATCTGAAATCACATGACAACAGTATTATGTACACATCCATGGGATTAACTGTGACCAAGTGGGAATAATATTAAGTTTGTGTTTTGTGCTCCAGCGATATATTCATGGGAAAAAAAATGCTGCCGAAGTTAAAACTAAATAGATTTACTGCAAAACCCTTTTAGCATAATTAGCGTTTATTCACGTTCATGTTACTTGCTAATAAGTAAGTGCTTGTCTGCGTTTGAATAAAATTAAAACATAAGCGGGGTTATCCAAGCACATTTTCGTATCGTTTAATTACTTTTGTAAGTTTTCTGATACGGCTTCGTAAATTTTTGTTTTAGGCCAGTAATAACACGTGTCAGCTATTATCACGTCTCGTAACGTTATGAAAGGTGATTAATCTTGGTTTAAGGAGATATTTTAATTTTTGGCGTTTTTTTTTTTGTAATAGCCGGATCTTATTTCTAATTGAGATGTTTAAAGAAGCTGAATGAGCTGATTCGAAACACTTGTTTTAGTAACACGTTTTAATTAAATATAACAAAAAATTGATTAATGTATGATATGAATGTAAACCTCGATATGGAATTTCTGCTTTATATTTTCATAGTTCTCAAAAACAGTACACCCCCCAGTGGCACAGAGGTATGTCTGCGGACTTACAGCGCTAGAAACCGGGTTTCGATACCCGTGGTGGGCAGAGTACAGATAGCCCATTGTGTAGCTTTGTGCTTAACTTCAAACAAACCCAAAAACAGCCATCCATTTTAATTTGATCAAAAATATTGACTTAATTTTAATTAAGGAACGTTTTTACTTTTATTCTCAATCACACCTCCAAAGAAAATTAATGTCTAGTTTATTTGTTTAAAAATATTTTGTTTTAACTTTGGAAGTTTACTAACTCTGGTTTAAAATGAATCTTTATACTAAAATTATTATACATCTAAAACTCTTTCGCCAAGATAAATTAGATTTTACCAGAAACATATTAAGAATCATCGAGAAAGTCTGAACATGGTCGGGTATGCAGTGGGTAAACAAGGATGTTGAAAGAGATGAAACTCCCTTTTGTGATTCTCTTTGACATTCCAATCAGAAGACAAGGAACACTAATGGCTTGAATTCTCAAGAGGAAGAACGTCGTTTCGGAGCGTTCTGCCCCAACTTAACCTCTGTGGATATGTTTCAAAAACTGACACATAAAGTTTTCAATGTGCTTTCTGTCATTCACAATCAGTATATCAAGCTTAACACTAAATCAAGCTGCAAGCGCCATCTGTTCAGGTTAATGTTCAGTGATTCTCTCAATATCCTACGCTCCAACAAGGATCTATGCTACAGTATAAACCAACTTGTGCATACATTTCTGTTTCCTTCTACGTGACGAAACCTTTCCATCTTCCTGACCTACGATCAACATAAAACTTTCAATGCATTTTTAATGTTGCCCAGAGCGATAATAAAATATCTCACTTTATTGTTTGTTTGTTTGTTTTTGAATTTCGCGCAAAGCTACACGTGGGCTATCTGCGCTAGCCGTCCCTAATTTAGCAGTATAAGACTAGAGGAAAGGCAGCTAGTCATCACCACCCACCGCCAACTCTTGGCCTACTCTTTTACCAACGAATAGTGGGATTGACCGTCACATTATAACGCCCCCACGGCTGAAAGGACGAGCACGTTTGGTGTGACGGGGATTCGAACCCACGACCTTCGGATTGCGAGTCGAGTGCCCTAACCACCTGGCCATGCTCACTTTATTCATTTCCTCATTTCTATGAGTTTGACAGTCATTTCAATTGTTCCCTTTGTTACTGCTATAGTGTCTACTTCCAAACTCTAATCGCCGTAATGGTTGTACGTCTTTCAAAGTATGAATTCGAGGGTTCATGGTTCGCGTCCCATTGCTGCAAAGAAAAAAAAAGCGTGCCCTGCACTTTGCTTACTTTACGAGTTTAGTGGGTATTTGAATTTTCAGTTTGCTACTACCTACTGCCTATTTTCAAAAATCGTTAATTATTTTTAAGGAAAATTGAAGACATTACAGAATGTAAAGAAATATTGAAAACATCTGTAAAATTTATAAACGTATAATACATTTCTTGGGAAATTCCATTCACTCAACAGTGAAACTAATATTTTATAGTTTTTCTAAGCCAATGAAATAAAAGTCGCTCGTGGTGCTGGTACCACTGGTAGTTTTTCTTTCAATTACCAAACTCCCATCATTTAAAAGAAGAGAAAACTTGGAAATAAAAGTGATGTTAACTGACGTGGAAAGCGATTTAAGTGTGCAGTGTAATATGTTTTTGAAACACCCTCCATTATACTCACATTTTTCTCAATAAAACTTATCATTATTATTGTGCCTTTGGAACAAATAGTTTGTATGACATAATCATTGTAAATACTCTGTTTTACCTTACAGTTACCTTTTATTACACTGGTAATCAATATCTCAAACCTGCAAACCTAGGCAATGCATCAAAACCACGTGTCCTGTTCTGGTTAACGTTGTCCATGTACTAAACTAAACAGAGGAGTGTGAGGCAAAGATATCTTTTCAAATGTAAATTGTGCATCTATGTCTTATTTAGATGTTTCATGTAGGTATAATTAAAAACAGATGAAAATCTCAACTGCTACTAATTTAAAACCAGCTTAAACACAAGATTATGGAAAGAAATATATCAAGTCATCTTTATTAATCTAGGAACCTCAACGTTCAAAATACCACGTAATGCACCGTGTACCGTTCATATGGATTTTCTACTGAATGAAAAAAACCCACGTAAGTTACATGTAGACAACGCCTCTGGGAGCACAATTAGAAACTTCCCTATTAGTGACGTTCATATACTCTTGTATTTACATAATACAGAAAAGGCTTAATAAAGAACATCCAGCATTATTGTATTATAAGAAGCTATTGTGACGAACAACGAACCTTAAAACTCTAATGGTAATCCATCTATAAAAAAGTTCATTACAAAGGTTTTTTTACTTATACTTTTCCAGTTTTTTTCAACAAACAAGTAAATAAGTAACACGAAATTGAACGTGATAGTTATTTATTAACCGTTCGTTTTTCATTAAATACAGAAAAGATTAAATATATATCTATCTCATCAAATAGGATATTAAAAACAAAACCTAAAACGCGAGCAGATGTCTTTAAAGCTGTATTATCATTGATTAAGTTTGGTACGTGTTTCTAAAATTAAGATGGAGCTGGAACCCATAAAACAAATTCTCTGTTTTGCTCAAAGCACTGAGTTACAGATAAACAGTCTCACCAATGTATTGCTTGTGATTGACTGTAGTACTCCGTCAAAATGAAAGTGGTTGGTCCCTAGATGGAGCAGAAAGCAAAGCAACAGCAATACCACCATCAAGAGAAACCCCTATATCGCATGCTTCACAGCTCTACTGATAGAATGTCGTGCTCCTCTGCAACTAGCAGTAAAACAAAATGGCAACCATAGATGATCTTCATCAATGTTCAGAGGGAGTGAGACTGCTGGAAAACAATGTGCCAGGAAAACAAAAGATCAATAGAACAGTATACAGCCGGAAGGTCACTGGTATCCTCAATATAGGAACTTTCTTCTATACTTTCCGCGGGGCAGCCGGGCCCAACATGAATGGTCAGCGTTTGTTGACCTAGGATTGTGAACTGTAGCACTCAACCCATTGTGTTTTAAAGATTAAAAGTATATTATACAGATATTCTTCGACCGCTAAACAAGCAGGATTATCTAAAGACTGTCACATTAAAGGAATGGTTGACATATTCTTCTGAATACTGTCTCAAGGTATCGAGCCCAAACTATTTGTAACTAGTAATGCTGATCAATTGGGATACCTGAAATGTACCTGTTAAAAGGACATCGTGGTAAAACGTGTGAAGCACGTGTTAGAACCATATTTTGACCGACTCTCCAATTATACTAATAATAAGCCTTAAAACTTTTTCTTAAAGTACTATTTTTTTACGTGACATATACCCCTTTTGCGTGTCTTAGAAACAATGTGATCATTTAGATATATTTGTGTAATATTAGCACTAATGTGTTAAAGTTGAAATTTATTTAATGGCCTTAACTGTGAATATCTGGTATTTGGTATTTTCAACTTGAACGGATGTTATGCAACACATAGATAAAACGATCAGTTCTGATGCCTCAAGATCCATGCACAGCCATACCTAATTTAGTACTCCTCAAAGCAGGTTTTTAGTCCTATTCTTTAAACCATTTTTAAGGCGACCCTTCAGTTGATGCTAATAACAAGCCTTAAATTTTACTCTTAAAGTGAAATACTGTTTCCATGGTACATACTTGTTTTATGTGTTCTACTATTACTGTGATTATGTACACGTGTTTGTGCTCTACTATTCTAAACCGAATTGTAGGATTGACATATTTTAATAATGCACAGCATGGCTGAAAGTGTGAATCGTGTTTAGTAGAATTTTGCACAATCGCACACTAACAGGCAGGACACACATGCCTATTATGAATACCTGTTCACGTCAATGTATGTCATTTTTTATAACTTATAGAGTTCGCGATTCTCTTAGCTCCCAACTTTCATCTATATTTCCCTAAAATATTCACACACATATCTTAGCTACAAACTTTCATCTATATTTCCCTAAAATATTCACACTTCTTAGCTACAAACTTTCATCTATATTTCCCTACAATATTCACCCTTCTTAGCTACAAACTTTTATCTATATTTCTCCACAATATTCACACTTCTTAGTTACCAGCTTTCACTTGTATTTATCTACAATATTCACACTTCTTAGCTACAAACTTTCATCTATATTTCCCTACAATATTCACACTTCTTAGCTACAAACTTTCATCTATATTTCCCTACAATATTCACACTTCTTAGCTACAAACTTTCATCTATATTTATCCACAATATTCACACTTCTTAGCTACAAACTTTCATCTATATTTCTTCACAATATTCACACTTTTTAGCTACCAGCTTTCACTTGTATTTCTCTACAATATTCACACGAGCATTACCTGAAGGCTAAAGTTTTCAATTTCTTATGTTTATTGATTTAATCTTCCTTTTATGACAAAATTTTAGAGCGATGCACTTTAGAAGTTACGCGTTGAGGTTCAAAAGTGTTTTTTTTTTACATAAAGAATCTTAATAATCTATGTTACTTTTCCGAGTATTGGTATGTCGGTTGTAAGTTTTAGATATAAAATAGTGAAGAACTCTGCATTTCTAGATGTCACGTATGATAGGAATTTAATGGATATTCAAGAAAAATATAAAACATAGTTTAGAACTTTTTACCCTAAGAAGATATCTAAGTGTAGAAACTGACGAGAGGCAAAAAGGAATAAACAGGCTAGTTAGAGACCCTGATAAGTATTTTACGATACTACTCTCACTCAAATCACTGCATATAGAAAATAAGCTTCAAACGTTGTTCTACGTCAAAAAAAAACAAAAAAACACATGTTGAATACTGTTTGAAGGTAGAGAGACCTCGAAATGAAGAAAAATATTATAACATTCCATGTAAGGAAAATCTCCTGTGGGTTAAACTGTGTTCTATAGTGTTGCTTTTATTTCGATTGAGTTTACTGAAGCAAAACCTTCAATCTTAGGCGTTCTGTCTCATGAAACGAGAGCCATGGACAATCCCAATAATGGTTTACAAATTACAGGCAAAACGTTAACGTCTGTTAAGTATCCTTATTTATGAGAGTTTCCATTCAATAACGGTAAGACACCCACTTCACAACAAGAAATGTCTGTTACTGAAGCAGACAGAGAGCCGAGCAATGAATGACCTACGCTTCCAGTCAGTCGAGAGCTTGAACTCAGACTGATTTTATAAATCAGCATTAAGCCATAGCTGTTCAAGCTCTATATCTTCTCTAATCGATGGCCTCGATGAAAATATTTGGTATTTCGTAAATACCTGTATTTAAACATTGGAAATGGTAAAACTTTCAGTAAATTCTTATTTAAAGACTTTATCTTGCAGCATTCACAGTGGTGAATTAACAGTTGTTTTCAGTTATACTCACATGAAGACGCTTTATTCATGTAAAACATTTCTTATGATTTGATAACGTATAATAGCGTATTTATTAGAAAGGTACTAAAGCTATCTGCTAATGTCTCTAATATTGAGCAAGGGACGAGAGGGAAGACAATCAGTCATTAGCACCCAACCACCTAAGGGATTGGCTCACACTCTTATAACGCCTCCACAGCTTAGAGAATAAGAAATAATTTGTGGTGTCGCAAGGATTCGAACTCGGCTCTAATTTCAGAGCTCTACCCCATGGCCAACCCGCATCTACTTGAGAAATAAAGAGATACGTTTGGTTACGGATACTATTGAATAACGCCTGGGCAGAGATGAAACTTATTCGCCCAAGTACAATGTGGTTAATTAAAAATACATTCATCTTACCATTGGTAAATTTCCAATTATGAAACACTATGAAAAGCGATCCCTACTTAAATACGAACAAGTTTTTAATATTTAGTTAATCGATATCACTTAACTTTATGATAGATAGGTGTTAAATACAAAACTTTAAAACCATTAAATATAGTTTATTCTTGAAATTTCCATCACAGCACGATAAGAAACGTTTGCCTAAAATATAGAAAAATACAATGTGTATCTTTATCAACTGGCTGTTGGCTAAAAAACAATTGTGACTTTTAGGATCCATGGTACGCGATCTGTTTCACAAAAACGTGCTCTGCACTTTGAGGATGTGGGTGCATTATAAGAATGATGCCCAAATTCCACCACTAACTCGGATAAGAGTAGCCAAAGATTTGGCGGTGAGTGTTGTTGACTACAGCTGGCAGTAGTTGCCTGGCCTCTAGCCTATGAGTTAACATCGGGTATTGCTACGTACAAATAGCTCTTGTGTATAAATAAGCTTTGGATGAAATTCCGAAACAAACAATATCTTTCATTATCAGAAGCTACTAGTGATTTGATTTTCTACTCTTACAAACTAAGTTATAATATTTGCCCATCTTACATTGCACAAATGATAGTTTGTAAGTTATAATTTACCTTGTGCAATTGCGATATATTAAGAAGCTTTATGTATTCTATATTTATCTTGATACGGAATTCCAGGAATTTGAACGAGTTGTATCTATAAGTATTGTAGCTAACGCTTTGTTATGGGTGCTGAGTAGTTTTAATTTAGTTTTATCAAAAAAACGGGTCAGATAAACTATAAACACCACTGAATATTGTGTTTCACAGTAACTAATGGTCCACTTTACTACAAGGTTCTATCACCAACAGCGATCATAAATAACATTATTTTTTTGTAATTACCCTGCTGTTTATTTTCATTTTATATTTGCTTTATTTCGAACGACCATTAATCATGTAATGTGAAAAAACAGTTGTGATCCCTAACATCTCATACGAGTGTATTAGTAATATTTTAAAGAGTAAAATTATGTGTTGCAACATCGCCAAAAATATAAAAAAATAAGTAAAATGAAATAAGCAGTTGGTTTTCATAGATACTTTAATAAGAGTCATAGGTATAAATAAATAGTTCTAAAACGATCTAACAAAGCCAGCAAATGATAGAAGATAAAAACTCAACATAAATCCAGCTTCACATTTATAATGAATGACTATCATAGACATTAAAATTATGATCGAAAACGAAAAAAAGGTAGATTGGTGCGATTACTCTTTTTACCGAAGTAATTTGGATTATTTTATATTTTCATAGAAAACAGAGTAATTTTTTATTTTATTTATAAAAGCTTATGAAACTACCTGAATAAAATATCAAATCTTATGTTCTATTTATAACCGAGTTTAAGTTGCAGCAAATAGGAAGATTTAACATCCGAACCTTCATAGAGATTATAAGTTATAGGATGTAGTTTATATACATATATACTTTGTGATATACCTATGAGATGTTCTTCGATTGGAAATAACCGCAGTCAGATACACTATAAGACCACAGAATGTGTACAAGCTATTTATATAAGTAACTTCTAAATCAGTGCGATTACCGAGCACAGGCTCTTTATATTCATATATTAAAAACTGTATTTAGAAAGTATAATGAAATGTAAAACTATTTTCGTAGAACAAAATTCGTTGAAAAATTTTTGTGTTTAAGAAATTTATTCTCAGCCCATATCGGCTGACCAATTAATCATCACACAAACCGTTTTACACGAAGAAAATAATCCGATCTTATGATGTCTAAGCTGATTTTGTGAGCATTTTAACTGAAGGTATACAGTTATATTTTGGTTAATGATGCGAAAGAACAAGAATCTCTCAAATTTTTATAAACATGAACATAAATAGTGAAAACTCGTTTAACACGACGTATTATCAAAGACCAGTTCGTCAAATATCTCTGCCGTCGGTGTTTATCTATAGAGGAACTCGAAAGAGGTTATAACTGGTGCTCACAAAAATTGCAGCTACCAACTAACCGAGGATGCACATAAATTTGCATGGTTATAAAGTGGAGTATATGTCAGACTTTGTTGTTCTAAATGACCGATTCCCTCATCAATGCATAGAGATTGACTACCTCGAGCCATTGCATATAAAAGATATTACACAGAACTGCTAAATAACTGCTTATGTCAGGTTGGAATAATTAAACTAAATGATTTTGCAGAAGTCTGGCATCACACTGACTTGCTCGGAGTGTTCTACTTGGTTCTCGTTTCTCTAAGAGGCTAAACTTTTGAGACATCTTGCAGGAAAACACGACTCCAGAAGACATCAGAACAAACTGTATCGGATGAATCAGTGTTTGGTATTTCTTAGCTTCTTCAGTTAGCAGAGTGAACGTTTCAAAATGTTATTACAAGTACACGTTTCTAGTCGTGTTTGTAGTTTTAATAGAAGAGCGTTGGTCAAGGACGCGACTAAATTATATTTATATAATTACCTTTTGTTCTGGATCATTGCCCTATATGATGTCAAGTGAGCTTTCTCGCGGGAAATATTGTTGTAAATTAGGATACATTATATTTTGAAAGCGGATAGCGATCTTTCCCTCTAGCGGGACCAATAATACCTATTGGACTGACCATATCTTTTCCTCTAGCGGAACAAATAATACCTATTGGACTGACCATATCTTTCCCTCTAGCGGGACAAATAATACCTATTGGACTGACCATATCTTTCCCTCTAGCGGGACAAATAATACCTATTGGACTGACCATATCTTTCCCTCTAGCGGGACAAATAATACCTATTGGACTGACCATATTTTTCCCTCTAGCGGGACAAATAATACCTATTGGACTGACCATATCTTTCCCTCTAGCGGGACAAATAATACCTATTGGACTGACCATATCTTTCCCTCTAGCGGGACAAATAATACCTATTGGACTGGCCATATCTTTCCCTCTAGCGGGACAAATAATACCTGTTGGACTGACCATTAGTAATGGGAGTAATATATATGCAATGAGAAGAACGGCATTATAGAATCTTAGCTATAGTGCTGTGCTCTCTTTATCTGTAATAAATAGATAGACCGATCTCAACAGACGTATGTGGACAATACAGAAGTTTTCACATTCTTAATAAAAGCACTGTCCTTTGTTGAGTGCACTCAGTGCGTTTTTTGAGAATAAAGACTGGTTTTCATTTTGTTTACGCTGTGTCCAGTTTTTCCTTATTCCAACCTCAGTCAAAGTCAGGTTTCAGGTTCACTCCGTAATATATTTCCTGGGCAAACTTCTCATGAGTTGCGGATATTACTTGAAAGTTAATACCAGAATACCAAGATTATAAAATTGAATAACGTGGTCTGAGTGTCGATTCATCCTTTTCTGTCTTGATAACAGCATAAAATTATGGCGAAAACCACAATACGCTCTTGTAGGTACTTGGGCAAGCTCTTAATGAGTATGAAATACAACATTTTTTGTGGAGTTATAGTTCGTAGTTTTGTGCTTTAATAATCAGTGGTATACTTTCGAAGACATGTTCTGTATTTACATTCATCTATTTATATACTATTTTCATAGATCTTCAATAACATTAGCAAAACCAAATAAACGCTCTTTCCTTTCAGAATTATTATACTTGCAATTTATTACCTAGATGGCTTCGAGATAACACTTGTTATCAACCGTAACAACTGCTAAAGCTAATTTATATGGGCTAAAATGCTTAAGGCATTGGTGTACACAGTGTTGTCGAGTTGCGTATCTCTTCGGCCCGGCATGGCCAGGTGGTTAGAGCGCTCAACTCGCAATCTGCGGGTCGCGGGTTCGAATCCCTGTCCCACCAAACATGCTCGCTCTTTCACCCGTGGGAGCGTTATAATGTGACTGTCAATCCCACTATTCATTGGTAAAAGAGTAGCTCAAGAGTTGGCGGTGGGTGGTGATGACTACCTGCCTTCTCTCTCTAGTCTTACACTGCTAAATTAGGGACAGCTAACGCAGATAGCCCTCGTGTAGCTCTGCGCGAAATTCCAAACAAACAAGCGTATCTCTTTAGCCTAATCACATTCTTTCAGCATAACGCGTTTCTTAGCTACAGTAAACGTAGTTTAATAGCAGCTCTTTCAAGAAGACCAGTATAAAATCGATGAATTGTGATAATCTCTAGGCAAAAAGAAGCGCATACTACTAAATCCTGAAATAACAAAGAAATGAGTAAATATGATATTACAAGAAACACCTTCTGTGCGTGATAGTTTTCATTTCTGAAATAAAATACTAAAAGGATTAATTTCATATAAATATTGCACAATCAGTATTTGAATTTTTCAAAGAACAACATAGGCCTTATCTCACTTCTTATAAGCAAATAATTCGTACATTTAACCTTTCATTTGAGTTTTATATAAATTTTGGCATTAAACATATAGTTGGACATTCTCAAAATGACGTATAGAATAAATTATACAAATAAATATATAAATTAGTGCCAATATATTGTTCTCCCAAGCTGATATATAGAACAGTTTGATATGTGAATGGTAATTCTAGTTTTTTAATTATAAGTACAATTCAATTACGCTATCCATCCCTCACTCCCGCGTACACAAACACTCCCAAATATTCCTCAATGTATTTTAACCAGCACTGATACCTCCCTTTGGTTCAGCAGTAATATTGATGGTTTATAACACTAAAGTTCGAGGTTCGATTCCCTACAGTGGACACAATATAGATAGCTCATTATATAGCGTTGCCCTTAAAATCAACACCAATTACATAAATGACGATTGATGTATATTTGAAAATGAACCTATTATTACGCGAATAACTTGAAATATAGTGTTTCCAAATATTCTACTAGTTTCTTCGGATATACTCACATGAAACGGAGAAATTTCCAACAATTTGATAAAGTATTTTACTGTACCTGATATTTATGGCAAATCTACTAAAGCTATCTATCATCGTTATTAATATTTAACTACTGACCAGCCAGTCAGCAGTACTCTACCATCCACCATCAACCCGAAGGGATTGACTGTCACTCTTATAATACGTCAACACCTTAAAGTCCGGAGAATATTTTATGGTATTGCAAAGATTCGAACCAAGCTGGACGGCTCCGAAATCCCAGAACTCTACGACAAGACCAGGATGGTTTACTCCTTCAGACATTAATAAATTTTCACCTATTCAGATTAAGGATCATAGGTATTGTCACTTCAAAATTATAATACTCAGTAGTTTGTTTTAATAAAGAGATGTACGTACGCTCCCAGATAAACTATTCTATAGATGATAAACTTCGTTATACCGTATTAGCCCGATTATAGGGCGATCTCGAATATAAGACAAACCTCGTTTTCAGAAACCATGAGAAAGAAAAAAAAATGAGTGGCATAAAGTCCTTTTTTTAGGTCCGCTAAATCAATACTATAATTGAACAACCTGCAGGTGGATTAGTTGCAAAAATTAGAAATGACCATGAGCGAACATCTGGTGCGCATGCGTAGACGGATACTATCTGGACATTCAGGAATGTGACAGACTAGAGTAGGGGGAAGGGGTCTGTGGTCAGCCGCGATTATAAGGCGACTATGAATTTTACAGCTAATTATTAATAAAAAATATCGACGTATAATCGTGCCATTACGGTAATTGAAACGGTTTTTTATTTAAGAATACATTTATTTTTTACTACAACCAATAGTATGTTCATATGAAAGTTTCCAAAGCTTACGAAATCTACAATTGAAATACATATTTCTTGTGTTTTTATTTCTATTTCATTCGAAAATAGTTGTTAGAATAATACATATGAGTAACACCCTTTTTAATGGACAGAAGAAAAAAAAATTAAATAATGTTTATCTATATACCACCAAACTTTATTCTAAATGTAAATTAATTCATCACAATTACCAAAATACTACAGCTGTAACATACGTTAGTCAATGATGGTAACATACTTTAGTCAGTTATGGTAGATACGTTACTAACTTAAGTTCACCTACTTTTATAAATATACTTCCGCTAGTCTACATGCATTTATTTTCACATTGCTTTTTCCTTTAATAATTACAAATTTCAAATCAGAAATGTGTAACTTGATATCTTTTGTACTGCATATAAAGATAACATTTCGAATAGACTTTTGACTGACATAGTCCGGGGCTGTTGAGTTCTGGTGTAGAACGAAGAGTCTTGTTGTGACTTGTGGCAGGCAACATAAGATCTGAAATGTTCATTTTTTGCATAACTCTCGTATGAAATCTGTAGTCTAGCTTGATTTTTATCACAAATATAAAGTGTATTGGTTTGTTCAATACTTTGTCAGCTTTCAGCGTTCAACACTGTATTTGAAGAGAATTACACCTCTCTCAAACTATTAGCCAAAGTTGTCGGTTTTTGTGTTTACACATTTGTAGATCTTTATGTTTCGAGATATGAAACGAGGATTCTATTTTTTTTTCTTTCCTTTACTTGTAGAAAATTTGAGCGAAGCTACAAAGGTTATATACTCATAACCTCCTTTAATTGTGAACTGTTAGGCAGAAAAAAAGATCTGTTGGGTTTCCCTTATTTGATCAAGTATGGGATTTAGCAGTCACTCTTGTAGCGCACCCATAGGCTAAAAATGGAAGCATGTTTTTCCGGCAATGGGAAACAAAACATGAACCTTCGGATCCACAGCTCACGCACGTAATCTACTACGTCACACATGGCGTTTAAATTGATGACCATAATATTTTATTTTATATCCACTCTGTTATAGCTAATATTAGGTCGTCAAAGAAATTAATGCCGCTTTTTTAGATGAAAAAAACCCGAACAATTTATATATCAAAACAAAACATTTATTAAATGAAACAGTCTCCATTCTTATCGATGATGCTTTTCCATCTTACAAGCAGGTTGTTTATGCCCTGATTAAAGAAATCATTTGGCTTTG
>NW_013665621.1:1142125-1160832 GCF_000517525.1 Limulus polyphemus
GTGAAGGGCGTTTCTGATGAAGGGCTTGCTTTAAACGTTCCAGTTGCTGACTATAGATCTCTGCATTGACAGGTCGTTGTGGATTGAGGAGTTCGAAATGAATTATTTCTTTGATGTCCACCAAATTCAAAGCATCACTTTGATATTTAATATTCGCATAGAGAAATCCATTTTTCATCACCGGTAACAATTCTGTCCAAAATGGTTCATGCGCATTACGCACCAGAAACGTTTTGGAAACGATGATAATCGGAGAGTTCGTGAGGCACCGAAACACCTTCTTTAGGGAGTTTTCCCATATTCCTTAGATGTTTACGTATGGTTTCATAAAAGACATGCAATTTTAGGGCCATTTCACGAGTATATTGCCTTGGATTAGACACAGCAAGCATCTTCAAAGCATCAATATCAATTCCAACATGTCGGCCCCTGCCATCACAGTTTTTAATGCTAAAGTCACCTGAACGAAAATTGCTGAACTATCGTTGACACTTACGAACGTTCAAAACATTTCCATAAACTTGTTTTTTATTCTTTATGGCTATAAAGACATTGTTTCCCTTCTTGTATTCCAACAGCATTACATGCCGAACGTGTGTCTCGTCGTGTGCCAGCACTATAAGGGATTAGACTATACTAAACTTTACACATTATATAGGCTACACTAACGTGACGTTTAGGCGGTTCGTTTAATTATTATACGTAATGTACATTTGGGGGGGGGGGCAGTTAATGAAAGTGTTCCAAAACGCGATATTAATTTCTTGACGACCTAATACGTTCTAGGTGTACGTCGCTTTATCCAGAGACCCGTCGAACAGACAGATTTTGAACGGGAGGTTTTAAATATTAACCACCTCCCACACGAGACAGCCCCGCATATTTGAGTACTGAGTCTATGATGGTCAACGGGGGGGGGGGTACAAAACCGACGATTTAGTTATTTTAGTAGACCTCAATGAATTAAGCTCGGCACGACAGCTAAAATGAAAAAGAGATGTAGAATATTAATGAAAATATGACATGATGAAATATATATGGATTATACTATGGTGATATCATACTGGGTGTTATATCATATTTCTTATATTTACTCTTTATTGGAGAAATGTCATTTTTAATTTGAAAATCGCTAGGGACATCATCTTGTAATGCATCTGATTCAATTTCAACACTGCATCTTTGAGCTTTAATGTGCCATTAGTTTCACACAATATTCAAAACTAATGATTTCTTATATATGATTCCAATACCCTTTTGTTGAAGACAACGATAATACTGTACCAGTTTCTTTTAGGTTTCGCTGTCAATGCAGTAATCAATTGACGAATGTCCGATTCAACAGGTATATCAAATCAATGAAATCTTCGAATAACTTCTTGTCCCATCCGGTCTAAGCTCACGGTTTAGATTAATCACTACATTAGAACATTTCAAGCATGTTTCATTGCTACGTCGTTTTATTTTACATTTAGAAATTTAATTCTCCATGTTGGCACTCATGGTCTCGCATCAGGTTTCGAGTCTGGTCCAGCGATCTAGATCTCAAAAATAGTTCCAAACGTCTTCTTTTTGTTCAATCAAAACAACCCAAACCTTACTGAATAACTCTATTTTTTTTAAACCCACGTAAAGATGCCTGGGTTGCTCATGTAGCAAGTGTTAAACAAACCAAACCTACAAAAATTATTTTGAAAACATCACAATGAATTAAACGTACGCGATAATTAAACGAAATGATTTTGTAGAAATCTGGCATCACATTGACTTGCTCGGAGTGTTCTATTTGGTTCTCATTTCTCTATAAGGCTAAACTTTTGAGACATCTTACATCATAAACTTCAATATAACTGTAAAGGCCGAAAACTGTATTTCGGAAGACAATCATTTGACCTATAAACTACGTGAATTGTCCAAAAAATGATAGAAATAAACCTGCATAATTGAAAAGTTGTTTAAACAAACAAACAACAAAAATGCTAAATTTTTGTTTTCCTTTCTCTCAAACTCTTCTTTCTAATCCTAAAATTTTGAGATATTTTTTGGGGTTTAAGTCAAAGCTTAGAATTAGTTACTAAAGAAGAATTTCTAGGAAGTAGTTCTTTGTGTTTGATGTTTTGCTTGATTCTTCAATAGTAATACACTAACCAATAGCGATATTAATGTATTGAGCGATTACGGTTTCAACTTATTGAATTATATGATAAATCAAGTTAATGTATTGAATAGCTATAACGTTCAAGTGAGCTGTTTAATCTTTTGTTCACGAATTACGAAATATTTTAGTACCAACAACCTTTAAAACAGAACATGTTCGCCCTTTCAGCCTTGAGGGCGTTATAAAGTGACGGTCAATCCCACCTTTTGTTGGTGAAGCGTCGCCCATGAGATGGTGGTGGGTTCTATTGACTAGCTGCTTGCCATCTAGTCTATCACTTCTAAATTAGGGACAGCTAGTGCAGATCGCTCTCGAGTTGTTTTCGTGAAATTCAACATAACAAACAAATGGTCTTATTATATTCCGTTAAGCATAATTATTTTAAAGGTTCATACTATCATTATAACTTGATTTTAATGTTGTGTTTATTCGTACGTATTTGTTGTCTATGATAAGCAATGGTTCTAAGGTAAACAAAGGGATTTAACTCATTCCATCATTTAATATCTGTAAGTGGAGATAGCATCTAACCGTGCTTGACTCTTAATTAATTTAGTTCATTACTGTAATTGATGGTAACTTAATTGATGTCCTTATTTTCCAACTGAGTATAATTAATCAGAATGGGAACAATAAGCATTACTATAGCAAAGCATCAAGTTTATAGCTACCTAAATACGGCCATGTTTTCCTTTTTATTCAATTTATCATATAAACGTCAATCCAACATCTATGACTGTGTTTTAACTAACGACCATTTCGATAACCACTGAATCTAAGGTCCAGTTTATCACATAATACGATAAATAACATGAGCTGATTCTGTTTCTGTAACAAAAATGTTGTCTGTAGCTATTAAAGATCTTCCATTGTTCCGAATAAGCTCAGATTTGGTTGAATACAAGTTTTGTTGAGATTTATCAAATCGGGTCATTCAGATAACAAACAATATTGGTCAGCTCAAAATTCCCATTATAGTTGCTTATAGTCTATTAAAGTAGTCGGTAACAACTGTTGGTATTGGAATACAGCATACTAGTTTAATTATATAGTTCATTATGAAGAATGTAAGCGCTCGACGTAATTAATGAGCTAAATGGTTTGTAATGCTGGTTCTTTCCTTTGCTTCACCGCATTGTTGTTGTTACTGCATTCGAAACAAACGAAAAGTGATGTTACGCGTATATAACTTTAATCGCAAGACAACCAGACACCTTAAATTAACCCTAAAAATACACGTAGTAACTTGGCCAAGTAAATATATGTGTATGTTATTTAAAAAATACGATTTATGAGATAGTACTATAACAGATCAAACTCGACAGGTTGTGATGATTGATGAGTATTAAACAAATTAGGTCTGAGCGTGGTCAACTAATTGATTTAGCGGACTGAGGATCAAAGAGTCTCAGGTTCGAGACCTGGTGCCAGAAAACACGCTTTGTACTTTCACTATTCTCACAATTCTCACTAAGCGCGGCCGTATAAGTAGTATCATGAAACTGTAGTTACAATGAAAAAAGCTATACATTTATTTTAAGAATTTTTGACTTATGAGTTAGGTCTATATGCGATTGAACTTGGCTCGCTGTGAGGGTGAACCAGTTAGGGTCAATACTAAACCGATTGAGTAATCAACTACTTGATAAATCCCAAACTTCTTTGCATCAAGTGCCATCTTTCATTATGGACATACGGAAGACTGGGAAGCGAGTGACATATTTGGTTTTGAAAGCTATATTCAACGTACAGATTGAAAATATTTAAATAGATTTATTTTAAATTATCTAATTCTGACCATGCATTTTAAAATCGAACGATGATTTACATCTTGACTGTATGTCCTCCTGCAATAGTAGTTAGCGTGCTGAGGTGCAGATTGAAACATCCATAGTCCAAGACGTAATGCTACTGGACTTAAAGCTGTAGACGGGTTTTGAAATTGACAATCAATCTGGCTGTTCGTCCCAAAGAGCTGGAAAGCACTCTTATATTGGCAGGCGCTGTCTTTTCTCTCTGGTCAGTAGCTTAATATTAGGAACGACTATGCCTGAATCCTAGGTTGAACATTCCAATCCCATTCCCATGTGTGTTTTTTTTTTATGTACATAAAAGTAGATGTACACATGTTATTCAATTCTCTTTATCAGTGCACGTTTGCATGGATAACGAAAAAGACTTGATAAGCATGATATAAGTTTTCTAAGGCTACAAGCTATGCACACTTTTACCTGATAACTAGCTTTCAGGCCTAACAAACATTTCTGTAGCTTTCAGGCCTAACAAACATTTCAGTAGGTTTCAGGCCTAACAAACATTTCTGTAGCTTTCAGGCCTAACAAACAAGGCCTAACATATTAATATAAATCATAGTTAGGCATTTATGTATTTGTTAAATATTCCAATATCCTACTCAAAAGCCTGCATTACTGTAGTTTATTATGGCTATTTCCTCATATTCCTTCACTTGTGTGTTTTCTTTTCATAATATTTTATCCGTAGTTACAAAGATAATAATTGATCACAATTACATTGTATGATTTGATGGGGACAGCCAGGAAAACGACGTTAAACCCGCGCTGATAATACTCCCACAAAAAGTTTCAGAAGGTCTTATAAGACGATAGGCAGAAAATTCTTCATGAAGACTGGGTTGTAAGCTACAACGGCGTTGCTCAAAACTGATGACTGTCAAAGGCAACGAAGTAGATCAAATCATATCTGCCTCGTACAGCTTCATATCCGGTTATTATTAAAAACACCAACTCTCGATCCCAGCTTATGTGATAATGTCAGCAACTGGATAAGCTGGAACTAATAAGATTTCTCGTACTATAGGGTAGATGTAATTCTACAGTTATTTGATCAGTAAGAACAGATCAACTAGAGATACAGACTTGATACAAGATTCTGATTCTTTCCGATAGTCTGTTAGTGTTTATTTCCGAGGATTCAAGACTGTGTCTTAATTTTGATATAACTAATATTAGGTAGAAATACATAAAGATGTTCTAATCTATCAACAAAGGAAAAATATGTTTTCTCCTTATTCTACTATTTTTCTAATTTTCTTATTTCACTAAAAGCGTGTAAGCTGGTGTGAGGCTGGTAACAGTGAATTTAAAACTATCCTGACCAGATTACAAGGACATGCACCTCTTATGTCTAGAGATGTTAATATTAATTTTTAATCATTTGATATTGGAAACTGAAGGCAATTATATGCTCAGTTGACAGATTGGTATTTGTTTTTATGACTCATTTCAGTTTCTATTTTTGTATACGCTCTTTAGAGCTTATAAACAGGTTGTTTTTTTTCTCGTTCAAGCTTTTTAGACATACAGTTTAAAGAGCTTATATATTGACTGAAATAGTTTTTCTTTTTTAGATATTTTTTTAGAAAATGCACATACTCTTGAGCACTAATATACTGAATATAAGCCCCCCCCCTTCAGTGGCACAGCGGTATGTCTGCGGACTTACAACGCTAGAATCCGGGTTTCGATACCCGTGGTGGGCAGAGCACAGATAGCTCATTGTGTACCTATGTGCTTAATTGCAAACAAACAAACTAAATATATACGTTTTTAGAAGCTTATGCATGAATCGAATAATAACCATAGTTAATAACATTTGACAAGCACAAATTATTTAGTTATTTTATCCACCTTTAGAGCTGCAGTTGTACTTACGTGACAGTACAACAACAAAAAAAAGATTATATAAACGTATACTGAAAAACTGCTTGTGTTTAAACAACACAGTCACTGTGGACTTACAAACCACTACGAAACTGTGTTGGCTAATGAATAATATTTGTGATGATTTTTGTACAATCTACGTACACATAATAAAAAGGTGTTTTCACAACACAACAATGCATTTAAATAAACACAATTTGGAATTGCAAATCACGCGTCAGTTATATTGTTAGAAAACACACAAAGCTTCTTTGTTTACATTGATAGAAAAATATATTCTGTTACAGTCTGTCCACCGCGGGGAAAACGAACCCCGAATTTTAGCATTGTAAGTTACTTCTGACCACTATAAAACATCTTGCTAGGAGACTTGTTTTAACATGATGACTACTGTTGTTGTTATTAAACCTACACTTCTTCAGCGATGGAGCTTATGGGGAGTAATTAATTAAAACAACTTTAAGCTTGTTTCCTCTTGTTTTGGAGAAATAAACTTAGCAAGTTCTATAAAGTCTCTCTTGTGTCATGTGAGTCACCAAAGGGTAACTTCTATATTTATTTTTTTAATAAAACTTGGTTCATGTAGTTAATCGAATTTATTTCCACTCACATTTGTTTCAATCCTTCTAAAATTCAAGTTAAACAGTTCATCCAACGAAACTTTTACAGGTATTCCTCATTTGTTGTTGTTTTTGGCAGTTATTTTGATTTAAAAATAATTATCTCCTAAGAAATAATTACTATTCAAGGGTGCTCGAAGGTTAAACAATCCTCCTTCACCCTGCTCGTGGCATAAGGTTAAATTTTACTTAGTGGTAAGCGGAATAATGGGCCGTATGGGCAGAGAAGAAGTAATAATAATTAATTAATTAATTAAAAAAAGTTTTTCATTAAATTGAACTGGTGTATTTAAGTATTTTACACTCACAAAAAAGTAATCTATCATTCTATAGGTATTTGAAGAACTTGTAAGATTTCGCCACAATTTAATTCTTCGTATTGATTAGCCGACACTGGGCAGCTTGTACATAATTGAATAAATAGAGTTGTTTAAACCTTTGTTTAACAACAAGTAAAAGCTTGGAATGGTCTATTCTTTCATTGGAGGGGTGTGTCTGTGAGCCAGACTAGTTTCGGAGAATTCCACTTCTCATTTAATTATTGTAATGCATTCTAATCGGTATAAGTAAAAACATTAAAGATTGTACTTAATTTCTTGTACTCATTTTGAGGTTGATTTTTAGTTTTGATCTAAAGTAGCTTGCTGTGATCAGAAGTTTTATAAATATTAATAACCAATGAAATGTTTTACTTGCAAAAAAAATAAATAAAGAAACTGATATCATACTAACTGAATAAATACATTTTATTCAAGCGTCTTTAAAAATAATACATAGTGTCATAGATTAACAATTTCAAAAAGGATCAGCTAAAGTGGAATATCTATAAAATTTCTTATGATAACACATTTTTCTAAGAATCATCTTTGTAACGATCTGTTGAAGTGTGATGCTTGGATTAGGGTGTTAAAATTATTTCTAATCTGTGAAATAAATAATGAATGTAATTAATAGAGTTTAGTTGAGTATTTGTCTAGTAATATGTTATTTTTCGATTCCGAAACTTGGCATTGTCAATAAAATTGTTCTACTGAATACCAATTCGTACTTTATTTCAGTATTTGATGTTTATTTCGTTCATATGTCTGACAACAAACTTTCTTACTTGTCATTATAAACACTATTGATTTTCAAGACCCAATATTATCACGTGAGAACTAACGCTTTTATCAAGCCTAATCAGGATCCATGAATAAAAAAACGAACCAATATACAGAGTTCAGAAAAATGAAGGATAGTGGAAAAGCCACACGTGATATTTTGTCCATGAGGTTTGCTCTTTCTTTTCTTCGCTGTGCAGACGATGCAAGAGTTTTAGGCCTATTTCCTTTAGCAGCTTTTACATCTTCCTAAAGTAAAAAAGATAGTTTTTAGTTCAAGTCAGAGTTTTTCGTCATAATTCTTTGTATAATTTGCACTTTAAGATAAAGCACAAAGTTTGTGCTGTTTTAAAGAAATATCTCTACGATAAAAGCTTAAAATAACTATTTGATTGAAATGAGCATTTCAAATTTACAAATCTATGCTCAATAAGTGTATAAATCTAAAAATACTAAAAAGATGTGAAAATATTGTTGAATTGAGTACTAAGTGACAGTAATAGGGGCATGCGCTAACTCTTTATGAGTAGACCAACTGCCTAGCAGGAGGTAGTGGAGAATACTTTTACTGATGTCGCCACTAGCTTTCTCTCTGCATACTCTCTTACTTCTTCCTCAACTTTTGCTTTTTATAATTGTACCAAATGTTGTTTTGTTTTTTAACAGTCTCATTTCTCTGAATGTCGATGAAGACATTCCATTGTTGTTGTTGTTGCTTTCACTTTAATATTCGATATTCTGGCAACAATCATAACTCTATGGCAGGATATCGACTTCCCCTGCACTAATAAAGTGAAAGCAACAATCATAACTCTATGGTTTCACTTTATTAGTGCAGGGGAAGTCGATATCCTGCCATAGAGTTATGGTTGTTGCTTTCACTTTATTAGTGCAGAGGAAGTTGATATCCTGCCCATAGAGTTATGCATGGCCTGATAGGTATATCTAGGTGACGCCCTTACCATGCATTTGTTTTTCTTTATTTCATTCATTTAGAGATTAAGCACTCTGAATTTTACGCAGTACTGTTACTACCTGTGAGTCAGTCACAAATGTTATGACTATTGACGATTCGTTGCGTTCAGTAATCCAGAGAATGACTTGCTTTATAGTTTCCAGGTCCATCCTTATAGTTTTGTTTTGTGGGAAGTTTGAATAAGCCTGATTGCTCCACCAGCTTTATGTAGAACGTTGTTCCTCCACGAAACGATAAATGCCCAACGAGCTTTCCCACTTCCTTTTGTGTATGAATCTTCTGTGGCTATGATTACAGGTGACTGTCCATCCTGGAATTTAAGTAAGAGAGAAATAATTATCGACATTACTTTTCTGATTCACCCTCTTCCCAATCTCTACATGATGTTTATTCCCCATGATGAAATCTGATATATGGTGATGAAGATTTATCTCAGTGGTGGCTGTATAGCACCAATCAACCCATAATTGTCTCCTGAAGCGCCTTTAGACAATCACCTGTATGGTTGGTGACTGCGAGATCATTGTGGAGTTAGAATGTCCAAATTAGAAAGGGAAGCTGCTTGATGGTGCAATACACAATCTTTTCAATCCAAGGCCCTGAAAAAGAATTTTTCTTGTAAGCACTGTTGGTGTCCTGTGATATTGTTGAGGTTAGTAAGGTTTAATACGACTTTGATGAGGATGGTTGAAGTACATCTCGTAACCAGTCGTAAAGAGATGTTTAGTATCTTTCAACCATATCTGTAATTGTCATTGGCAGTGCATAATTCAGGATATAGATGATAAGCCTTTGATGAGAATGGTTGAAGATATGTTTAGTATTTTCAACCATATCTGTAATGATCATTGGCAGGGCATAATTCAGGATAGATATGATAAGACTTTGATGAGAATGGTTGAAGAAATGTTTAGTATCTTTCAACCACATCTGTAATGATCATTGGCAGGGCATAATTCAGGATAGAGATGATAAGCCTTTGATGAGAATGGTTGAAGTACATCCCGTAACCAGTCGCAAAGAGATGTTTTGTACCTTTCAACCTTATCTGTGTAACACATGTAATGATCATCGGTAGTGCAAAAATCAGGATAGAAATGATAAGACTTTATCAGAGCATGAGCAGTGACGTACTTCTTGTGTATTTCCTGTTGCAACTTTCTGTACATTAATGCCTTTAATAGCTCTGGTTATCTTTGTGTTAATGTGACTGGTGAAACTGAGAAGTAGAAAACACTAAAAAGAAAGTCATTCTGTTTGAATATGCCGCTACTATAAACTCCACATCAAACATGCACACACAAATATCCGACAAATTCACATAATTTTCAACAATCACATGACTAAGCTTGTTCATATAATTGTGCCTTTTGACGTGATATCGGAAACTGTTCGTCTGATACTTTTTAGTTCTCACTCTGTACACATAACTTCTATCATGTTAGTTAACCAGCATGTTAAACACGTTTTATGTTTGGTGTGGAAGAGCACTTGTGCTTAATAAAGAACCACTTCAAAATATCCCTGAAAATCATGATAAACTACACCTCTTGCTGTGAGTTTTAATGTGTGCAAGCACTAAAGCAATCAGATAGATATCTGCAAAGTTATGTCTATATCAATTTTATACACTGCTTTGTCTAAATTTGGTGCGTATCTAAATAGATCTGTTTCAAGTATAATTTCTGATACAAAAGTTGAGTCAATAAAAGACTTTAGTTTAGCTACAACTATGTTGTTGTATCTTTTTTTTTATACTCTCATTATTTGAAAAGTTTAGTTGATTTAAGCTACAAGTGCAGAAAAATAGTATATTATTGCTTTAAACTTATTCTTTTTTTGTAGTTCGTAATTAATATCATTCAGTTGTGCACTTACCGCACCTTTTGCTGTTAAAAGCATATTTCGTAAACTTTTTTTGCTAGCTTGGTCGTCATATTCTCCTAGTAAAATGCTGACAAGTGCGTATTCCATCAAGGAGGCAAAGACAAAGACAGTGCATGATGACATAAATATATCAATTGCTTTAATATACGACACAGGCGGAAGTGACTTCTGCGACTGTGCATGTTGAGTCGATAACGTCAACAGGCTCGTGACACAAAGCGTGACACGTGCAGGGACAGCTTCCGGTCTGATCCAAAATGAGATCCAGGACATGATGACGATCAAGCAGGTAGGGATGTAGGTATGAAACATGTAGTAGCCCAGACGACGTTTTAGCTTAAAAGAAACTTGAATACATGTGAAGTTTCCTATTCGTGAGAATAAAATTAGTATATTAATAAAGGCAGTTACTTGTCAAAGTGATTTTAAACACTAAGAGAACATAAAATGTAAGACAATTAGACGATGTCGGTTAAATGTTGTCTGAAATTGAAAACACACATCACATGGTGTATGGTCGGTATTTTCTCTGTTCCTCTTAAACACGACTGAGAGGCTAAGCATTTATTTTCTTAGCTTTTTATAATTCATAACTTATCTCCAGAAAGCGTATATGAGTCATAATCCAACATACATAATTTAGATCAATAGATTGAGGAGTCATAATCCAACATACATAATTTAGATCAATAGATTGAGGAGTCATAATCCAACATACATAATTTATATCAGTAGATTTTGGATAACATTTTATTTCATTACTTCAGCACAAAACAATTAATTAAAACGTACTGTAACAATTCTTTAATAGCTTCTTAAGGTGAGCAAGTGGATGTCGTTGTCGCAATTTCATTTGAATACAAATATGGTCATCACTTGCACCATGACAGCCTGTTATGTCTTTTTCAACTATTACGGTGTATCTGTAACTCACTTGTAAAGCCACTTTTGCTTTTATTATTTTCTGTGTTTTCCAACTTCAGTACATTATTGGTCAATTAACTGAGACTACAGATTTTAGTTGACAATCTTATAAATCGTTTGCAAATGAGTTGTTACGTTTTAGAGATCAATCTTACTTTGCTGTGTTTTAGAGATCATTCTTACTTTACGGTCACAGTTGCATACACTATTCATAATGTAATCTGAAGGAGATTACATTATCAGCACTACAAACAATATCCATAACGCAATTTGGAAACTATTACATTATCAGCAATTATAGAAAGTATTCATAACGCAATTTTGAAAAGATTACATTATTAGCATTACAGTAGAACTTTATCTAATATATCAATACTTTAGCTATGCTGTTTTAAGGGCAGTTGAATATCAAAAGTTAAACAACAACGTTTTTGTAATAGCAATAGTTTATAATAAAGATAGGTGTCAAAATATACGGTGGCATTCATGATGTTGAGAAACTCACGTTAGAGACAATGTTTACTATATACTATGGCATATTAAGTTTCGCTTATACAATAAATTTCAAAATTCGTTATTACGGGAAAAACAAAATATGTAATGACTCACTTAAAATTAAAATTTGAAATTGAGAGAACATATTTTTTATATCATAACATTTAATTTTCAGTTCAAATATTAGTCAAGTAAAATGTTCAATTTTTATTGCAAAATATGATCCCTCTTTTAGAAAATTAAGAAGCTAAATGTTTAAACAGTAATTATGTGACAAATCTTTATATTTTAAGCACACTTTTTTTCTTTTATCTAAAACATAATTTTTCTGGCCCTTTTGTTAAGAACAAGAAGCCACACGTAACTCGAATAATGAAATGTGCAGAAAGGAAAAGGAAACTAAGACAAAACTATTCCAAACTTCTATAGTAATTACCCTACTTTAAAGTAAAAATACAAAGGCGATCTGTCTGTTTCCTGTAGCTTTTTCAACTTTGTAAATAATTATTTTTCACTCAGTACATTTCGATTCTGCATGCAAGCACACATTTGTAAGCCTTAAAAATTTGTTGATTGGTTGGTATCCTAAATTAACACTCTCCAACAGTGTTTTCATAGCAATCTGATTGATATACTTAATGCACCTCAACTTGTTAGTCTGAACTCTAAGATTTGTTTCCAACACACGCACCAACGACTCTTTAAGTATTGGGCTTAGTAGATGGTTATTCTTAAGTACTACGTGATTTGTTGCTTATTAAAAGCAACTTAGGTAGTTCGCGTGTGCCTTATGACCTGAAATGATAAAATGTTTTGTTATTTCTTAGCATATAACAAAGTAACTAGATTGAATATATTTGTCTGTAGCTGTGGATTTAGAGTTAGGCCTTGTGCTATTTACTGTAAACATATATTATTGAACTGACGGAACTTCAAATGGTTATAACGTTGCCACCAGATTTAATAATACAGCTTTTTATTTTTATAAGAGATGGTTAAATTAGTTCAAACTAATAAGAAATTTTGAATGTCATTCTTTTTATTGAAGTGTAATTTCTTCAAATATATCAAAGACCTGTTTTGATGAAAATAACACAATTCGTTTGATCTTGTTATATATTTCCTTTAATCTTGCATTCAAAAATCATAATGTTAAAATGTTAGTTACTTATCTTTAGCTCTTTATTCAAGTAAAGTTTTGAGTAAACATTTTTATTTATCATAAGTGGCATATCTTCACGAGATCATCGTTATCATAAGTGCCATATCTTCACGAGAACTTCGTTATCATAAGTGGCATATCTTCATGAGAACTTCCTTATCATAAGTGGCATATCTTCACGAAAACTTCGTTATCATAAGTGGCATATCTTCACGAGAACTTCGAAATTTATATTATAATTCTAGTCTCTCGGTGACTTAGCGGTAAAACTGGGGACTTATAGCACCAGATTTAAGGGTTCGATACCCCCGGTGAATACAGTATAGCTGACCCATTGTGCACTCATGTACTTAAACAACAACAGGATATTAACTTCAGAAGCAAAAGAAAAATTCTTTAAATACTCTACTAGCTGCTAATAAAAGTTATTGTTTCACATAAATCCACGTAACAACATATATTAGTTGTCTAAAAACTGATTTATTAATTAAGCTTAGCAATTAATATATACATACGTGTGTGTGTGTGTGTGTATATATACTTTTTGTACCCCCCTTTAGTGGCCCAGCTGTAAGTCTGAATGCTTATAACGCTAAAAACTGGGTTTCAATACTTGTGGTGGGCATAGCACAAATAGCATATTGTGTAGCTTTGTGTTTAACTACAGACGAACAAACAGAAGTAGACTTTTCTCTCTCTCTCTCTCTCTTATAAAATACCACTTAAGATAAACTTACCAGTTGAGTAGACTTGGGTACAATATCCTAGACGTTTGTCGATTAAAATGTGCTGTGGCAACTCAATCGAATCTTCAACAACCAGAGGAGTTTCAGGTTCCCAGTCGAACACTAGATCATCGGTAGTGTATGATACTAGTAGCAAAAAATAAACAGCTGGGGTATAACAAAAAACCAAACGGAGACACTAGAAGATACATAAATATATTTAAATATGGTTATATACATATATATGAATTAGTTTAGATGATTTAATTAACGAACTATGAACAAAGGTATAATCGATATAATGGAAATTTAGCTAGTTTATTTAATTTATTGGTAGTGCATTCAATAAAATTGAAAACTTGCATGTAACAAAATGTATGTTTAAACACGACTTATTTGTAAGATAGACACAATTATAGTACACATAAGAGAGAGAGACAGGACTAGAACATTTAAGAACAATACCAGAAGGGTATAGAAACTCTGTAGGCGAAAGTTTTTATCAAGGACTAAACTGGACGGATGAGATTGATCATGCTTAAGACTTTAGGCTTTATCACTAGTGTAAATTTACTGAACGAATATCTATGCTTACTACATTTTATGAAGTAAGCAAACTGAATTTAACAACACAATAATATAAATGTACGGTCAGTTATATAGCTTACGGATGTTTTAAATCGCACGAAATTTACAGTTTTGTGCTCATTATAACAAAGTCTCTATATTTACTTAAGACTTATATAAGGCATGTCAACGCAGACGAACGTTTATTAGTCACATCTCGTGCTTGATCCGAATTCTTGTACTTATATAACCAAGAAATCGCCAGTAAACTTCATTTTGACATTTCGTCAGAAGCATATGATATAATTAGCAAGTTACTATATTCTGCCCATTCATATGAAAAATTCAAGCAGTTTTTCATCCAGTAGATTGTATGTAGCTCAACTGGATACGATGACAAAGAGGGAAAGCTAAACTCTTGTTTGCTTTAATAGATCTGAATAAAAAAAAACAAACAATAGAACATATGTTCTAGCCTGAAGAGAACTGAATACTTTCATAAGTGAAATGTAAGGCATATTTTTACTTACAACTTTCTATTTTCATGGTACAGATCTGGGTGTCGTGCGGATAGGTTTCGAACGTCATGGCACAAGATAAAATAAGTGTTAACCTACAAAAAAAGTATTATCAAGGATTATCTGAAAATAGAATGATTTATAAGTGTTTCTCCCCTTATAAAACATTAATTTGAATTGGACACTTCTCTAAAAGATGCCACGGAACTTCTCAACACTTTTATAATACTAACCTTTGACTAATGAGTGATTAGATCTTAAAGCCCAGAAAATCTGTGTGGCAAAATTACAATGTCAGGCACTTTTCGAAATTTAATTTTCACACACTGACAGTAAAAAGGTCCGGTGCTTAATCTTCACACATTTGATAGATAAAGGTCATGTGTTTAATTTTTACACATTTGATAGTTAAAGGCCAGGGTTTAATTTGTGACACATTTATGATAAAAGGCCAGATTTTTACTTTTCATATAGTTAAATATGAGTTGTTTAATTTTCACACATTTGATAGTTAAAGGCCAGGGTTTAATTTGTGACACATTTATAATAAAAGACCAGATGTTTACTTTTCATATAGTTAAAGATGAGTTATTTAATTTTCACACATTTATAGTTAAAGGTCAGTTGTCCGTTTATCTAGTGGAAACGCACGTGCATGTTAAACATTAATGAGACTATACTAGAATGTGCAGCGGATGCATCAGAACTACTTTTTTGTTATTTCTGGAGGGAATCAAATTAGTTAATGTAACACACACACACACACATATATACATAAAGTATTACGTGTAAAACAGATCACAGCTAAAAGGCTTAAAGTTATAAAAAAAAAGAGATATACAGAAGTACCAATTGCTTCTTGATTAGATACGTCGTTCATAAAATTCAGTTAGAAAGATGTAAGAACATTTACAACTGTATAGGGATGCTTCTATTTTCTGTTGCAACTCTTAGTTTTCTCTCCATCAGTAATTAAGAACATAACTTTGCAGGCTTCTTGAGTTATTCCAATCAGCTTTTAAAGCTTTTGGTTGGAAGTGTGCTGATTCTCAGTTTTCTTAACTGAAGACAATTACGTTTCGTCCTTGATAACTAAGGAAGTACAAACTGAGACATTCTGAAATAACTGGTAGAGATCCTGATGAGTAATAAAATTGAATCAGGTATACGCGCGCCCCACGCTTTTTATTGCTAGCGCACAAAAATATAGCTAATAAAAAGGGGGAAAAACGCCTCATAGATTAAGGTATTTAAATCCTGCCTAGAAGAATTTCAAGTGCTTCGGCTAATCAGGATTCCCCCTTGATACATCTGAAAATCTTTTCTGTACTTTCGAACGGTTTGTTTTGTTGAACAGAGGACTGAAGGATAACTTCGATTATAGTTTTGTTTTCATTGTGCTTTGTCGAGATGTGTGGACTTAATAGTTAAATAATATAATACACACATTTATATACATGAGATATATACATATATATATACATGTTTTAAATACAATAAAATATGTATGTATCAAACATTTGGGTGTAAAATATGGACTCAACAACCTAAAGTATAATAGTAATAATAGTATGATGAATTTTGTAGTGTTATGTTTTTGTTTTGTAAAGGAATTGGTTCGTATGCAAGTATAGTATTTTTGCTGCACTTTTATTACAAAACGTTTCAGAAAGAATATATATGATGAATTACTTACTTGACCATATAAAGAATAGTTTTATCATCATATAACCAGATGTAATGATTTGGAATAGTCATTTCTTGAAAGGTGACCTTCTTAGCGTTCTTGAAGAAAGAGTCCGGTCGCCACATCCGTTTTAACCAACTCACAGGGAGAAGTCGGTAGTAGCTGGTCATGTTTTCTGGAAGTCGAAGTCGGTAATCCTTCCAGCTCTGAGACATAAAGATGTCTGCTACGTATGTCTGAACACGAAGAAAACAAGTCTGTACTTGCAATAAACAAACCTTGGAAAATAAAGATATCGGTGTGGAAATATTCACATATATCCTTCTGCAGGTCACATTGTCAAAATTTATCATTGGACAACTTTGACTGGTTTGTAAGCACACACATAAGCTTATAGTTTCTTCGTTAAAAATATGTAAACCAATAGGAGATAATTGTGACAATATGAAATACATGTTTCAGAATGGGAAAGATAAATTCAGGACAAGCTTTAATCACATTTCATGTAAATGGTGTTAAAAACAATTTTCTTAAAACTCCACCCACAGAAACATTTGGTGGAGTAAAAGGTAAACAAGAGGGAATCCTCAATAGCAGCGGCTGTAATTAGATATCAAATTGGTCAAGATATGGATGGAGCTATGAACTAAATGTTTGAACTTGAAGAAAAGCTCTGAGCCATTCTATGAGCCGTTATGCCACGGCTAAAAAACCAAAAACATATACAGTCGTTGTTGTTGTTGTTTTCAATGGTTAGTAACGTTTAATTTCGGTTTAATATTAAATCTAAATAATATTACCCGGAGTGTACAAATAAAGCGTCATGTTTTTACATTTTGTTTCTTATCTAGAAAGTAAAGAAGTTTCGCAAAAAGACAGATGATTCAGAGATTTTTTAACAAATTTCCATACCTTTTTGTTTCATCTTTAGATAGTATATTTAAAAGAGTTTCAAACAGACATTATTTCAGTAGGTTTGTTTTTATCAAATCTCGTTTATTTTAAAGGTTAATATTTTTGGCACATTTTTACTACTTATTTGCTAAGTTATACTACAGAAATAAATAAAAAAACACTTAATTGTTAGCTTATATCATCCCACTTTATCAATACCAGAAATTTCCAACACACTATTCAGTTCCCCGGGAGAACAGCGATAAGTCATTGGACTTACAACAGTGAAATCTGAGGTTCGATTCCTCGCGGAGAATACAGCAAATGCCCAATGTGACTTTTTTTTAGACAAACGAACTACCATGATATAAGAAACCACAATTACGTCTAACAAACGTTGTCTTCACTGTCTGTTTGTTGCACCAACTTAATATTGCAGAGATTTCGATCGTAATAAAAAAAAGCCTATTTCCTATTCCAAATCAGTAATAAAAATGCCTTTTTCCTATTCCAAATCAGTAATAAAAATGCCTATTTCCTATTCTAAATCAGTGATATAAAATGCCTATTCCAAATCAGTAAATAAAATGCCCTTTTCTATTCCAAATCAGTAACAAAAAAATGCATATTTCCTATTCTAAATCAGTAATAAAAAATGCCTATTACAAATCAGTAAATAAAATGCCCTTTTCCTATTCCAAATTAGTAAAAAAATGCCTATTTCCAATTCTAAATCAGTAATAAAAAATGCCAATTCCAAATCAGAACTGGAGATTATTTAGCGGTAAGAGAAAAAAACTGCATGTATACTGTACTACTTCAGTGCCGTAAATAAGTTAGCATTGATAAGAAACAGCAGTGCAACACACACAAAAAATAGTAATATCTTTGAAAACGTGCATGTATAAGCATCGAATATCTTGTTGACTTCACTTAGCAGTTCTTACATATAAATAAAGGTGTATTTTTTATTCGTCATGTTTTCATGTACGTTCATCTTGCACTTAATTTTGGTTTTTACACTAAGGCTAATTTGATTAAGAGTAATTTATGCGCAAAAGAGAAACACGATAAGCTATATAAGTTAGTAACTTTTGAATCTAATGACATTTTTGAAACATTATACGCCACATCTTATTTACCTTACCAAAAAAAATACTAACGTTTCCGAGATACAAACAGACCCATTTACAGTAACTGGTTAATTTATTAGGACCCTTTATAGTTTCGAATTTAACCACCGTTCTCTGCAATAATAATCAGTAGCTAGTGTAACACAGACTCCGAAGTATG
>NW_013665621.1:1161737-1168784 GCF_000517525.1 Limulus polyphemus
AATGAAAGGTTATCTTAGGACATGAAAAGTTGCTTCCCTCTTAAGTAATTGTAAAAACGCAAAAACGCCCATAAAAACTGCAAAAACACAAAATGTGAAACCGCAAATTTACATGTTTCTCTGCATGAACCCAACAAATATCAACAGGGAACGAAGTAGCGGTAAAAAATTCAAAAACGGCAAAAAAAAGAAAACGTAAAACGCAAAATGCAAAACTGAAAATTTGTAAGTACCCCTGCGTAGACCTAATGAATCTCCATATTGATTTTGGTGAAGAGTTATCCACACCCCGCAAATTAGTTACATGTAAATACAACAGACAGTACTATTATATTTATATAGATACCCATTTTGTTTTTTTCGTAAATAATTTCCTGTGACGTTCGTTTTCCACACTTACCATTTTCTTTTGGTGGCTGGAGGTTGTCGTAGTCTAGTGGGTTGTCCGGTAAGATGTTATCAAATTCTAGAACTTCTTGCCTGTTAAGATAAACTGTTATCCTTTAAACGGCTGTGATTGAAACTTCACACTTTGTTATTTCAGTTAGCTTGTCAAGAGTCAGTATAAAACATAGACAAAAGTTTTCTAACACATTAAAATAAACACTTGCATAAAATAAAATAAACTGAAAACCATCAACACTAATAGGTTGCCCTTGTAATTAATTATGAATATCTTACTCATAACTATCAGTTGAACGACTTTTACGTATGTAGCAATTTATACTTTTTGGATAGAAATATCTTAAGGAATTTTTGTTGCAAACATATTTTTTTCAATTCTTGAAGTTATTGAAAGCAATGAAAAATTATTCATTATTTAGCTTCATTATGCTTATATGCCAGAATAGCTTATGATGTGCATTCAATTCATAGTAAAACGCACAACATTGTATCCAAAAGTGGCGCCAAGAGCACGTCCAATGGACCAGCAACACGTGGAAGAATATTCTTTTTACACACGAGTTTTATTCTACCCTGCATCCAGTTACTACGCTAAGACCCCTGCATCCAGTTACTACGCTTAGACTCGGATGGAGAGAATCTGGAACCACATTCGACCCATATTCATAGAGTGCTGTAAATAAATATGGTGGAAGTTGAAGTACTGTTCGAGCAGAAATAAGCGCTGGTGAACATTCCAACTTCTACATCTTGCGGAATAGCACCACTACTGTCACAAGTAATAGGGATCAAAGATTTGTGCTTCTTAATGTGTTGAAATTACCACAATAGTCAGTCTAATTGGTGATAATATCCATCCCTTCATGTTTAATTGATCGACACATTCCTTGAAAATTCGCACAATTCTACACAAGAGCTATTAAGATAAACACTCTCCTAATTTTGAACTGATAGACTAGAGTGAAGGCAGCTAGTCAAAAGGATCTAACGCCAAATCTTGGGCCACTCTAATTAACTAGTAACACTTTCTCTTATAACACATTTACGGCCCTAAGGGTTTTTTATTATAATTATTATTCTTTGCAAATGCATGCAAGCCACGGACCCTCAAGTTTTCAGTCAGATAACGCTAGACCATGCTCGATCCAAGAAAGAATGGCCGGAACGAAGTAGTATTCGTGTTCATCGTATGACTTCAGTCCCATTAAACAAGTTTGGGATGACACTAAAGAAAACCACTCTATTACACGAGTGGTTGGGGATATTTCAGAATGTTATAAACACTATGATTTTAAGCAAAAACCACCGGTGACAGTCTGACTTTGCTATTCGATGCTCAAATAATGAAGTCCAATGTCGTGAATTGGTTTGGTTTGAATTTCGCGCAAAGCTACACGAGGGTTATCTGCGCTAGCCGTCCCTAATTTAGTAGTGTAAGACTAGAGGGAAGGCAGTTAGTCACTACTCTTTACCAACGAATAGTGGGATTGACCGTCACATTATAACGCTCCCACGGTTGAAAGGGCGAGTATGTTTGGTGTGACGGGGATTCGAACCCGCGACCCTCAGATTGCCGTCGTGAATTGTAAAGATACAAAATCTTATTTACGAGATGTTTATTTATGAACGTATGTAGAGCGAATAGTTAATGACATTTTAAATCACACGATTGATCGCCAAATGTCTAGTTTGCATAAAATAGGTAGCTGAAGAGGGATCCGTGTTATTTATAAGAGTACACTTGCCTTGTCGTATCTATTACGTTGCACATTCCGATTATCCTTTAATTCTTCTCGGCAGCGCACACATCGTTATTTGCAGATGTAAAAAAAAAAACTCTAAAGAGAGAGACAATGGAATTCCATGCCTCCTCCATGCTAGCAGGGACAGTTCTAGTCTTAATGTCTTCTGATATCATCCTTTACAGAGTATAATAAAGACATACTGAAGTTGTACTGCTAGTCCTCTGAATCTAATATAAAGCTTATAAAGACATAGATGGACTCGTTATAAAGAATTGTGTAATCTTTATTGTGACCTTAATATTGTATTATCGAAAAAATATGAGCGTTATCAGAACTATAAATTGTAATAATCTCTAGCTAAGGATAGATTTATATGTAATTTTTCATATGTTATGATATCGTGGATTCTATCTTAGTATAACGGAGATTTGTTATAATGTTTTTAGTTTCCTATTTGATAAGAACAGATAGTTTGTAGTTTTCATCTACTAAAATTAAACAGTATATTAATCAAAGAAGGCACGTAAGCGAACAGAAACTGTTTATTTAAGAGTAAAGTTGTACACAGCATGGTTTGTTTGTTTGTTATAGATTCCGCGCAAAGCTACACGAGGGCTATCTGTGCTAGCCATCCCTACTTTAGCAGTGTAAGATTAGAGGGAAGTCAGCTAGTCATCACCACCCACCGCCAACTCTTGGGCTACTTTTTTACCAACGAATAGTGAGATTTACCGTCACATTATAACGCCCCCACGGGTGTGAAGGGGATTCGAACTCGCGACCCGCAGATTGCGAGTCGAGCGTCCTAACCACCTGGCCATGCCGGGCCCACACACAAAGCATGGATCGAACCCCGAACAGCCAATGATTTCTGGTGATTAAAATGTAATAGTAATAATTAAAACTATTTTTTTTGTTTCGAACAACTAGCCTGAGTTAAACCAGCGTCGAAAATTACACCCTTTAATGGCACAGATAATCTGTCTTTACTTTTATACTTTTTTCTTCACCATTTTATGAATGATACATCAATCTTGTAGAAAAGTAACCTGAAATATTATTTAACAATCGTCTATGTGTATATATGTGTGTGTGTGTATCCACAACTAGCATTGTGACGGATTTGTTATTATATATTTATTTTAGTATCAACGTTTGTTTAGATTAAATTTATATTTAGAAATATGCATAGCTTATAGTGTTAAATATGTGTTGCGAAACTCCCGCCTATTTTCTAAAGTTGTAGAAGATTCTCCAGTTTAAGAATCAACAATATATGTATGTACGTAAACGCTTGATGTAGCTTTGTATTGTTACGTAATCAGAATTTTCTAGAAACTTTCCACACGCCTTTAAGTATAACCAACGCGACGCGCCAAAAAAGAATTTATCTGAGGGCTGGGCATGACTCAATAGTTAGCGTGACTGTCAGCGTACCGTAAAGTCCACGGTTTGAGCCACTGAGACGCGGAACGGTTTAAGCTGTTAAACTCAATCTCACAATTCAGTTAAGAGTATCCGCGTGGACACGGTGTTCTATTGATTGGTTGTATTCTCTTCAGTGAGCAGTTGAAAAATAAGGACGACTGTGCCTTAATCGTGGGGTCTCTTGACCTGATCGTTTAGCACATGTGTTATAAGTTAAAGTTTATTTTGAAAAGACCAAAATGAAACAAGAAAGACGCTTTATTGATCTAATACCGAGTAAGAAAAGCACAACAAACAAAAATTTAAGAAATATACATATCTACACAATGCAATGGATGCGGGTTTAATATCTTTTTTCTAAATGAAATATATTAGAATACAAGTATTAGGGGTTTCCTGAGATTATGTAGTGAAGCTTTAGAAATCTCGGAAGCGTGGAATTACGTTTTTGTTAGCGGGAAAACGCTCTTACTTAATAGCCTGTTACGCTTTCTTCATTCCCCTTAACAAGAATTTAGTACGACCGTGGGAAGTATAAGTTCATCCACAGCTAGAGCAGTCTCCTTGTAAACTAAACTCTAACTATCAGAGTCTTACCCTAAAAATCTGACTTTGGTTGTATGCATAAGCAGAAGAGAGTCGTAATTATTGTTGAGAATCGAAACATCAAGTCTAAATATTCATGTTCACGTACTTAATGCAAATCATAAGAGCTAAGCTTATCGCTTCCTTGTACCAGATTCTTTTGTGGTTTGTAAAAGGACAAAAATAAATAGGGACGATTCTCCAGGGAAATTCATTTCCGTTCCGGTACCACTATAGTGCGCGTGAGCTCCCAAGAATTTCAATACTTTAATTGGTTTCTTACGTCTGTTACCAATCGCTTTCATAAACTCTACAATCTGTATACTTTATACTGCCTTTATAGGAATATGTATATGCTTGCTCTAAGGTAAGTTTCGTGTAATAGAGCCGTACAGTTTGTTTCAAAACAGAAGTAAAACATTTATATAGTTCGTCTAATAGATATACAGATATTTATATGTTTAGGTGAAACACTATAGCAGTTTTAGGTTACGAAATATTGTAACCTTTCTGAAACCGTATAGTGAGGCATTTTATAAGCACAAATAAGCAATGGAAAGTAGTACAAGGTAACCCTTGTTAAACCTACCTTGTTATTTTCACACAATAAATAAAGAAAAAGGTAGAAATCCGCACAAAAAGTGCATGCATCTTTCTTTTCTTTTTCCAAGAAACGTAGACGTAACCTGAAAAACGAGGATATTATAAATAGATAGGTAGACAAGCAAATAAACAGAAAGATATAAGCAGATACATAAATAGACGGGAACTTAATGGACAGACAGGCATACAATCAACTAGATAGATATGAAAATACTCAATATAACATTTTTTGAACTCAATAGCGATAGATGCATACAAACAATAATGTCACGTTTAAGATTTTTAGGTCTTAGTTATTAAATATATCGTAGTTTTTATGAAATTACCAAGTAATAGCCGAGATTAATGAAAGATCCGTACAGCGGGATGGACACTGTTTTTCAATGAACATCACATTCCTGGATTTTTCTCACTTTAAACACTACATTCTTAATCTAGTCCTTTAGATATTTTCAACAATTAAAAGAGTGTATAATAATTGTATTCCATTTCCAGCCACACTATGTTTGTCATATCCATTGCCGATGACAAATATAGTGTGGTTGGAATACTATAATCATAAATTTTTTCAGTCATCAAACTATTTCTTTTTTTAATTCAACCACACAGTTAAACATAGTTTAGTGTGTCTCTTTATATCTTTTATAAACATAATGATACCTACCGCAACGTGACTGATAAATCATCGTCACTTCTGTGCACAGAGTAGAATTTAATGCCACACAATACCAATCGTTTTATAAACAATCAATTCCTTACAATTGGATTCGACCTCTTTCAAAAAAAAATCTCTCACAAAACTTCTGAATATACATAAATGCAAAAACCGGGGGTCTAAGCCGTTCCAAGTTTTAAAAAGCAGTTTTGGTGTGTCTGAGTAATAAGAAAAAGTTGGTAGAAATTTGAAAAGGTGATTATTCGACACACGGATATTTCAATGTAGAATGTTAGAATGCTTATTATATTTACACAAAATGACATACTGTTTTTCCATTGTTTCTTTTTCTGCTTCCAAACACCTTTCAATCGACCTCCATTCTTTCATTTCTCGGCGAAATGACTTAACAATTAGTAGGGTTATACCTTGATCAAATATTCCTGGACACCTTTTCATGTTTTGTTTTTAAATTTAGGCCTTTATAAAGATTTTACGCGATCAAAAGTCAAACAACCTAAAAATAAATATTTTGGGCTCTTGTACGGTCATATTTATAGCAATCAAGATGAAAGTTGACACAAATATAAATTTTTGTGTGCCCAAGACACCGACATGCAAAAAAAGTTGGATTTGCTTATTTTAATTTTTTTAGGGAGTCAGAGTTCCCAAAAAGGAAGAATTTTGGAGTTTTTGGTCAATTACTCAACAGCATTTAGACCAATTTAAATGGGATTTGGTACAAAGATACTTTTCTACAGTTCCCACACTTTGACAAACAAAAATGGCAGACTTGCCCATTTTCGGTAATTATAGGGAGTCAAGATGCTGCAAAAAGCATATTTTAGGGTTTTTTTTGACAATGACTCTGCCGTATTTCGGCCAATTTACACGGAATTTGGTACAAAGATACTTTTTTTACAGCCTCCATATATATACACACACACAAATGTGGGATATACTCATTTTTGGTCATTTTAGGGAGTCAAAAGGTTAAATAAACCTTTAAGTTTAAGTGTTTTGGTCAATTTACGTGTAGCACAAATATACTCTTTGCAGGTCCCAAACATAAATATAGACAATATTGGAGTTTTATTGTCTTCTGCTCAATTTTTCAACATGGAAAGCACAATTGGGGTTTTCATGAACTATTCATGTGTCTGTCAATCAATTACACGAGATCTGATTAAAAAAAAACTTCTTGTACGTCCCAAGCAGTGATCTAGACAGTTTGCGATATTTCTGGTGTCAAAATTGGTCATGTTGGGATTGGGTGGCGGAGACATGTTACATTTGCCTTATGTTGGCCTTATTAATTTGTTTGTGCAAAAAGGGCTATTTGCTCATAACCGTCACTAATTTTGAGCTTCTAGACTAGAGGGAAGACAGCTAGCAAACAGCACTTAACGCCAACTCTTGCACTACTCTTAACTGACTTAGTGGGATTTTACCACAATTCTTTTAGCGCCCACGCTTCGAAAGTGTGGGGCACGTTTTTGTGGCAGAGGTACGTAAACAACGAACTATCAGATTCACAGCCCGGGCATGCTAACCACTAAACTACACCTATTTTTCGGCCTACTCAATTTTGGTTAGTATAGTCTGACCCAAAAGTGGGTCCTCCAG
>NW_013665621.1:1169179-1173146 GCF_000517525.1 Limulus polyphemus
ATTGTGAATTGAATAAAAAATGCATATACATATGCTGAATGAATAAAGAAAGAATTATATTTCTAATTTTTCAGGGGGGGTTAAGTGTCCCCTCTTGCCCCCCTGTGGACGCCATGCCCTCGGGTATTAGATAGAAAATCATAAATTATAATTTGAATTATTAAAAAAAATCTTTTCCATCTTGCAAAATATACATTATTTTATTACTCACGCTTATTACAAATAATAAATTTCTATATAAAGCGAAATACATAAAAACAATTCCGAAGACAATAACCGGTTTGATTTGAGTCGCAATACAAACGAAAAAGAACTCACAACTTCAATAACCCTAACACACAATTGGTGTATCTCATGATAGTATATCTGTCAGTATCTAGAGGCATTCGATTCCCAGCTTTAATCAACCGTCTAGATCTCTCGTCTATTCTGTCATTAGTTATAAACTAAAATATAGGAAAACATACATCAAAGAGACATTACCTAATTCTTAGCTTACTCATCATCTAGGTGGTGACTTGGAACTTGTTCAAGTTACAGAAACAGAAGAGCCATTTTACGATGTGCTACCAAAATATAATTTTGGTGAGGAAATAAGTTTTCCAAGAGTGAAAATTGTTTGCAATGTTTTAATGGTTAGCCCAAACCTGTTCTTACTGAAGAATCATCTTGCATAAGTAAAGTCGTGTTGAATTATATTTAAAGAACCTTTCTAGAAAATAGAATTCTTGTTTTCGACTGAGCCACGCCGTTTCTGTAAAACTTCATACACATTTATTTTTCACTGTTTCACTGTAAACAAAATTCATATCGTTTGCAATGTCATTAATGATATGTAAATTGTTATATATCAATTTTAATATATTCCTTGTTTTAGTTTCTCAAGAAAATTTGGATTATAAAAGGACAGCTACTTAAGTTTGGTATATAGAAATACAAATATTTTGTACCTTATAAATAGCTCTCCCAGTGACACAGCGGTAAGTCTGATGGCTTATAACACAAAAACTGTGATTTAATACCCGTGATGGGCATAGCACTGATAGCCTTTTATGTAGCTTTGCACCTAACTACAAGCAAACAAATATTATAAATAAATACTTATTTTGCGTATGAATTATGGGTTATTTCATCATATCATGGTAAACCTGACGTGATCGAGTGGTTATCATGTGTCAGGACAATGCATCTGAGGATTCATGGTTCACGACTCTTTGTCGCAAACTCGCTCCTACATTTGAGATAATGAGTGCGCTATAGTAGTGCATGATCAAATCCCACTTTTTTGATCAGATGAGAATAACCTAAGAAATGGTATTGGGTGCTGTGTAGCTGTGCACGTAATTCTGAAACAAAGAAGACCGCATAATAATAATAAGTTAAGCTTAAAATGCAGCCAAGCTTTCGCTTACTATCACGTCCACCATTGGAACGTTTGTGCATTGGTACAAAGAGTGAATAATATTTTGTATATTTCGCTTCTCAAATAATTCAAAGTTGTTAAATTAGGTGATGTTACAGGTGGCTTGTGACTTGTAACATCTTTATAAGTAGAAATACTAGGGTGTTCAGAAAGAAACTGCCATCAGATTACAGCCAACATATTTCACTAATGTTGATGAAGAGTATTGTTTGTTATTAAGCACAAAACTACACAAAGGGCTATATGTGCTCTGCCCACCACGGGTATCGAAATTCGGTTTCTAGCAGTATAAGTCCGCAGACATACCACTGTGCCGCTAAGGAGCATTGCTGAAGATCTGAATAACGTAACCTCATTTCTTATGGTAGTCCTCGTTGGGTATGTTGCGATTTATTTGTTGTTTCCCGAGTTTAGTTGAATGCAGATGCGGTGAAACGAGTACAAAAGCAAAAACTCCTTTAATAAGTTGAATGGAAGTGTTGTGAAGCAGATCGAGAGCCAAAACATGGAATCATCAACGTAAAAGTGTTGTTGCGTTTAACCGTTGATGCAAGCATTTTGCCTTTTCACTCTTCTTTGACGAGAACTCGATCGAAAAGCGTTGTTCGCATATTTTTCTCTCGCAGCTGCAATTTTGTAATTGTGTTTCTTGTCATCTATCCTGAAAATATAATATGTCAGTGATGCCACTAACAGAGGATGGATACTGACCTATTAACAGGCTCGTCCGTCGGTCGCAAATTACATTTATCCAGCGTCTGGAAGAGAAAAAGCGTTTTTTTTTTCCTGAACACCTCGCATTTTTGTTAGTTTTCTACTTTTCACAAAACTGTGTGTTCAGTATATATATGTAATGTTTTAAGTGCATGTAGACTCAGTTGTGAAATATTAAGTATGGCCTAAGGGAAACGTATAATTGAACATATTCAATGTTTGAAATATTTGAGGATATCATTTTTTTGTAAAATGAACTCTGAGCTGAAAGGAACGTTATATGTTACGATTTTTGTCGTGAATAAAAATTGGAGTCGAGATTCAACATTTAAAGTACTTTGTACAAGAGTTATTGCTTGACCACTACATAACCCACTATGATCGTTAATTTAATTTTTATTTTATCTTATATTCAACAGCGTATTTGGTTTTAACTGAAACATATACTAAAAATGGTTTTCACACGGTTAAAAGTATACTGAAAGGTGTGTACAAAATATAAAGTGGAGGTTGTTTTTTGAAAAATCAAAGGTGCCTAAGTATACGAATGCCTGAGAAAATCTGATTCATTCGTTCTCAGTTCTTTATTATCCTGTCCAATTATTATGAATCTGTATTATTTAACTGTTTAAATTTTCTGGCACCAGTTAGTTGCTAACATGATTATCTCAAGGTTATAACAAGTATATAGCATTAACATATTATTGGTTCTTTATGGCCAACCAAACTTTTGTCTGAAATTTCTACTCGATGATCAACCTATCGATTAAAATCGTGTTAAGCCAGTACCTTTTAATTTTTTATGCACACGAAAGTTTTAGAAATATTTAGCTATTGCAAAGCCTTAAATAAACAACAAAAGTAATGATCCATAAACCTTTTCACCTGTGGTACCCTTCGTGGTCAATTGTATAATTATTTTAACAAGGTTTTCCAAAATTCACAAGGAAATAAATTTGTACATTTAGATGAGACATTTTTAGTTTTTGGATTAAACTCTACCAAAAAGTTCATCTTTCTCCTTCGCTAAAAACGTGCTTAAATGTGCGTTGTTCTTTTATTAAGCTATAATTACCTTGAATTTATAATGAGTTGTCTTGCATTAGGTTGTTAAAGACAGCTTGTTATGGCATTGACTTAATTAGTTTCGTTCCAATTTTTATTGTTATATACAGAGGTATTCCAAACACATTTTAAAGCTCCGGCAAGTTTGTATGGCAATGTGATTTATGGCAATACCTTATAAGTCTAATCTTATGTTGCCGTGACTAGATTCCAAACATATTTTAAAGCTCCGGCAAGTTTGTATGGCAATGTGATTTATAGCAATACCTTATAAGTCTAATCTTCTGTTGCCGTGACTAGATTACTTTATTTAAGCCTGTAATTACATTTACTCTGGAATAGAAATAGACATGGACTCAACACTTTACAATAAGTTATAAAGCTATGTAACAAATTCACTACAAATAGGTAGCAAAGGAATTCTGTGAATTTTATTTAGACTTGACAAAATAGAATTTAAACATTATTACTAGGACAATTTGTTTTTAAAAGCACGTCAAACAATCTAACAAAAACATGAATATGCACACGTTGAAAACTGTATGTGTAGAAAACGAATCAAACTGACCCTGGAATAATTTCTTTTACAGAGATTATTTTCGAGTAAGCAACGTAATATAAGGACTAGCAAGTTTCAAGTTGATAATATTCTAGCCAATTGTGATAACTTAATGGATAACTATGTCCATATGTTCTAAAAACTGAATTAAGATTAGACTTAACAATAACAAGTGGTATTTAAGAGCGTTATTTATTTAATTATTT
>NW_013665621.1:1173603-1175476 GCF_000517525.1 Limulus polyphemus
ACCTAAAATTACATATTTCTGCCCTTATGTTTTACAGTTATGATGTATTTTATCATCACTAGAGTATTACATATGGTAACATTTTATGGAAACGCGTTCTAAAACATGTTTACCAAACAACTAATTTTATCAAATTACTTCAAACGTCACTCTAAGTATAGACTTAACTGATACGTTTCTACTATAGTCTCCGATGGAACGGACTTAAAACGCTAAAATCCGAAGTTCGATCCCCACAGCAAACACAACAGATAGCCTAAAATGGCTTTGCTCTAAAACGAACAAATAAAATTCTACTATAATTATCAGGCATTATATATATACTTTTAGTCAATATATAGGAGTAAACAGGATGTTAACTACAAGTTGTGACTTTCGTATATACAATTATTATAGGTTGACATTTTATGATAAAGTAAAATTCAGTACCATTTCTTACCTTGTATTACTCTTGGTAGTTTCATAGATTGCAGTTTTACGTAACACACTTATACAACTTTCACATTTCTTTTTAGTTTTCTGGCGCTTAGCAGAAACATAAACAGTGGTTAATTTAGAGTTATGAAGTTGTCTGATGATTCGTTGCAAGATAAAACTTTCCCATTCTCTCTCTCTCTGGACTTATAATCATAAAGTAGCAGTAGTAATGTATTTACATCTTCATTCATTCTTATGTGTCAATACTTCTAGAAATTTCTTTATGGCTGACATTAAAGTAATTTGTTGTGTTTGAAAATATCAAATAAATGACAACATTGGATATAACATGCTTGTTTTAATATCTTCATGATGTGTGACATGTATGTATTTGTAATATCTATAATCAGTAAGAATCAAACAATACGTTTTATGTCCAGTGATGTAATAGTCTTGTTACAAACAAATACAGACTGTAGTGGACTAGGAAACTGTATTTACTTCGTTTTATTATTTTTTGAAGAGCTCTGCCCCCCCCCCCCAAAGTGGGACAGCGTCAAGTCTGAAGGTTTATAATGCCCAGATAGCACGTTGTGTAGCCTTATGCTTAACTACAAACAAATGAGGAATTCTAGCCCGTGCTTCTCAGTAGTAGCAGCTCAATAACGGAGAGGAGAGATATTAATCTAATATTAATAGAGGTTTTGCTTTGTTTTGTTCATCTTTTATTTACCTGTAGTTTCGTGAGAATAAAAAATCTCATTGATAAACATTTTCGTACTATTATACTGTAGACATACAAATCTAAAATACAGAGTGTTGAGTGCATTATATTACATCTATTTAAATATACAAATCAGCAAGTCACTTGACAACCTTTGGTGATATACAGTCGCAGTGAAACAGAATGTATCAGAACTATATTCTGGTATACGTTGGCATTTCGTAAGTGGTGTGATGTCTCCAGAAACTAACTGTTTTCAAATCTTAAAAATATGTTAAGATCGGAGATCTAGGCGGGATGTCATTTGTTCTTGATGTCATTGGAATATAAATGAATATGGTTTATATTGGGGTACCAGGACCATCTAGAAAGAGATCTGCAACAAGTCGTACTCCTAGCCGTATTAAGCAAATTGCAGCATATTGTAACAGATGAAGATCCATGAACACGAAGATTAATGGCAAGACCTATCCATGAGCAAGAAGGATCCCCGCGGTATATCAGCTCAACCGCAACATACTTCAAGCAGATGGATAATTTAACGGGTATTCAATCAAATTCAAACGAAAACATAATGCCACGTGACGGATACAGTACACTGAATTTCTGTGCTGTCGGATTTTTGATACGGGAGCTGGGAAACCGTCTTCCTCGTAGGAGGAGTTGTGTGTTTTGCACACGACAGCCCTTAGGACAGAGCTTTTCACACTAGAAATTACGCAGTAGAGCTTT
>NW_013665621.1:1175497-1189352 GCF_000517525.1 Limulus polyphemus
GTATAGGTCAATTGGAAAGTATAAATAGTAATAATGGTTTATAATTGGGGTAACCTAGGAACCATACTAGAAAGAGATCTGCAACAAGTCGTACTCCTAGCCGTATTAAGCAAATTGCAGCATATTGTAACAGATGAAGATCCATGAACACGAAGATTAATGGCAAGACCTATCCATGAGCAAGAAGGATCCCCGTCTGGAAAAAAGCGACTCCAGTCACACATACATGAGCTACTACCGCGGTATATCAGCTCAACCGCAACATACTTCAAGCAGATGGATAATTTAACGGGTATTCAATCAAATTCAAACGAAAACATAATGCCACGTGACGGATACAGTACATTGAATTTCTGTGCTGTCGGATTTTTGATACGGGAGCTGGGAAACCGTCTTCCTAGTAGGAGGAGTTGTGTGTTTTGCACACGACAGCCTTAGGACAGAGCTTTTCACACTAGAAATTACGCAGTAGAGCTTTTGTCAAGATCCACTGTAGTCAGATAGAGCATGGTCAGACGTAATGGCATGGATTCTAACGACATGGCGACGTTTCAAAATCGTTTAAGTATAATGTATGTAACCCTCTGTAGAAAGACGCTGGATGTGCATCAACAAAATCTGTCTTTTTACAGGTAATCCTCTGGGATATCTATCTTTTTAAGACAATAATGAAAGCTGTATTTACAAATTAGTTGAGATTTTACTTAGCAAGTAACATGTATATATTCTTACAAATAAAAATATTATTTATGTGTATTGGTATTTGACAAAAAAGGTATGATAATTCACATTTATACCACATTTTCGAGTAGGAAGACACATTAATCGTACTTACATCACGTTAAAACTGACGATGGTTCTAATAAAAACGGTCCTATGTATAGGACTGGAAGCTTTCTTTTAAAAAGATGTTTTAATTTTGGGTAAACTCTTTTTTTTATATATATCAAATTATCATATTTTCTCAAGTTGAATGATCGCCTTATATTTGTGTAGGTGGAATTTTGTTACATATTTGTTTACGGCTTTCTAGATGTAGAATTTATATATATATATATATAAATGAAACTATACAATATTTCATCAGTCAGTATCTAACGTAGTTATTTTTCATATAACAAGTGAGTTTGTAGTAGAGGAAAAAAGTTTTTGAGATACCTTCAGAGAAAAACAAGTTTTGAAATGACGACAGAAGGGCAGATTGATAAACGCTAAATTTTCCTACATTGCCGTATTTATAACTTTAAACCATGCTTTCATGACAAGATACCTTAAGTTGAACATTGGAATCCTACAGATGTGCCGTTAAACCAATATTTAGACACCCTAATAGTGTATTGGCACTGGCGACAATATTGCTACTGTAGTAAACAAAACAAACTTATTTTGAAGAATCGTTATTGTAAAATAATAAATGATCATAATATATAAGATTTCTGATCACCGTTAACAACTGAGGATGTATGCGGCCACACAACAATCAATCAAGTGCTGCGCACATCCTCAGTAATGGTAAGGAGTCTCAATACGTTGAAGGCCTAAATGATCCTGGCAGTCGATAGGCCTAACGCCCAAATAACCAACTGGTAGCATTACAAAGCGGCCTAATGATCCCATAGGGTCGATAGTCTAAACATACTCCCGCCTAAAAAATAACTGATAGCGCACATCCGCACATTGCTTTGATACTGGTGCATATAAAAAAAATCATTCATCACATGGATTGAGTAAATTAGAGAGAACATTGCTGACAGGGGTTCAATACAATTTTTAATTAAATAAGTACGTTCCAGATATCTTAATGATTCAATATTATTCAGTTTAATGAGCCGCGTGCTTCACGAGCAAAGTCCTTTATACCTAAACTTTAACATATCAGGACAAGTTTAAATGGTGTTGTTTGTGTTGTAACTCAGCTCACATGACGTAGTCTAATATTGCAGGATAAGCTGCATTAGAGTGGGAGTTGTGAAATATTTGTATTAGATTCATTTGGATATATCACACTTTTTTAATGAATAAGTATTTACGATTTCCATCTATGTCATGAACCTTCTGCAGAACAAGATATTGTTTCCCTGAAGATCTATGCATTTCATTGTTCTGTTTTAATTATCTGTATATTTTTGTTACATTCGTAGACTATAGTAAGTATACTTAAGTCACAAATATTATATATCTGCGGACTTACAACGCTAGAAACAGATAGCCCATTGTGTAGCTTTCTGCTTTACTTCAAACAAACACAAATATTTATTGCCATCTTACATGGGAAACTGAACTTAAACGTATCTAGAACGTCCTTGTAGGCTATACTGTACCAACTAACCAAAGGCAATAAACTCTAATCAAAGGCAACAATTACGAAAAAAACATGGATACTTGTTTCTTATCATATCGTCTATGAAAGCAAGCTTGCGATGGTTTGAAATGTGCACATACTTCACGTGTTCTTCCTTGTTGTTTTATTTGCATTATTCGAACTTCTTTTCAAAATATTTCTTTAGAAACAATTATAAAAATAGACAAATTATGTTTAAATTTATCTAACACACTGTGTTGCAATCATAATAAATTTGTGCTTAAATAACCATGTGCAAACTGTGGTATGACTTGGGACATATCTATTTAAGCCTAAAATTATCGATAGAACTCTTACCCTATCGGTTTCTTAAATGCACATTTATAAACAATTAATGTACCAAATTGCTTGTGTATCCAAGTGCTTGTTGATTACAGAATTCCTAATAACTCATACCAAGTGTTTGTTGGTTACAGGCTTCCTAATACCACATACCAACTGTTTGTTGATTACCGGGTTTCTAATAACATATACCAACTGTTTGGTGATTACAAAGTTCCTAATAATATCAACCAAGTGTTTATTTGTTACAGGGTTCCTAATAACATATACCAACTGTTTGTTGTTTACAGGATTTCTAATAACATATACCAACTGGTTGGTGATTACAGGGTTCCTAATAATATCAATTAAGTGTTTATTTGTTACAGGGTTTCTAATAACATATACCAAGTGTTTGTTGGTTACAGGGTCCCTAATAACATATAACAAGTGTTTACTGTTTACAGGGTTCTTAATAACATCCACCAACAGTATTGCAATTGATAATTTTAATACTACTGCGGTATCCTTTGTATTTTTATAGAGAGAATGAATGCCTTATCTCATCCTATTGTTATGTCCAGTTCTTTACACTGAATTCTGTAACAGAGAAAAACGTAAAATTAGTCAAAATGATACAATAGGTAGATTTCATCAGTATTCAGCTGCTTATAAACAAACTGATTGTTTCATTATTAAAGGGGAGTCCTAAAATTATCCAACCCCTACGAGTTGTGCTCATAATAATTTTCAATCACACAAAAATTACTGTTATATGAGTCTATCCCAACACATGCTATCTAGACCCTATACAGATGTCAATGGCCCAGCATGGCCAGGTGGTCAGGGCACTCGACTCGCAATCTGCGGGTTCGAATCCCCGTCACACCGAAATATGGTCACCCGGTGTTTGAACTAGGACGCCAGCCCTACTCCCGGATACTCACTTCCAACAGAATTTGGGGGCGTGAGAAACACCATACGAAACTACTACTATTACAGATATCAATGCTCTTATCTCTGGAGTTAACTACAAATAAATAATAAACATACACCGGTTCTTGTAGACATAGGTAAAACAGATTTAGCATAAAAGGTTTCAGAACCTTTCTGGACCATGCTCTCTGCATAATTGAAGACGTGTAATACTTTTAAATGTTTTATGTTTTCGATACAGGTCATCATCCAAAAAATAACTGATTTCAACTAAACTATATACGTCGTAAGAGACTAGTGACTACCGACATACTCCCCAATGACACAGCGGTAAGTCTAAAGGCTTATTACACTAAAATTGGGGTTTCGATACCCTTGGTGGCACAGCGTAGATAGTCCATTGTGTAGTTTTGCGCTTAACTACAAACAAATAGATTACCGACGTGACATCCATAACCCAACGTCGTCAATAAAACGCTATATACCTTTATTTTAAAGTACATATGTGTTCCACAGTGTCTACTTAGCCTCAAGACTATTTTTGTCTTTTCAGGGATTTCTCGTGATCTATTGAATTACATTGGCTTATACGCATTCTCTAATACATTAGAGAAAATTCAATTTCAGCTTTCACTGTCAATGAAAAAGACTTCCCTGAATCACTTATTAGAGAAGATGCTTTCTTGGACTTTACTTATTTTTCTTTTAACCAACGTTATTTAGTTTGGTGAGCGTACTACTACTACAGAATGAAGTAACTGAAAAAAAAAAGCGTGATAATGGTTTGAATGAAAAGCACAAACAAATCACATTTCTAAGACGTGGAGCATTTAAATATCATTATTCACGAGTTTATTTGCTACGCACAATTCGAGAGTAAAGCTATTTCGTTTAGGAAGAGAGAGACAGGAAAATATTTTTCTCAATCACTCTTGTTGTCCAAGTATCTATTTCTACTTTGTACTTTGTTTGATGTTCATTCCTTCTTCCCATCATGAACGGTTTTAACATCCTTTGATTGTAACTCGTTCTTCGTTTACAGAGAAAAGCAAAGCACCCGTCGTTATGTGTTTGTGATAAAGGGTTTAATCTGAATTGTTTTTTTACAGAGTGTACCTTTGCATGAATGAATAATGAAATATATGAGATTGGACTGATTTTCTTCGCCTGGTAATAACTCTAAGAGTACACTAGAGTTTATAACTTTTGTATAATACTGTTCTATGGTAACCTCTCACGCTGTTAAAAGTATTAATGGATTTACCAACTGAATGAGTTGGTACTATTTATAAGTGAGGGTTGGTTCTATGTGCATGTTCTTATGCGTCAAAACTAAATTCTATTGCTCAACAAAATGAACTCTCGTTTTCATGAAAATGTTTTGAAATCTGCTTCTCTGCCAAGAACGGTTGTGAATGAAATAAAACTAAGATAAAGAAGACGAAGTTCTATAAACTAAGTTCTAAGTTATTTTACAGATAAACACATATTTCTAATTTGTGAGGGGGCGAGTTATGTGATTCAACTCACATTCTAATATTATATCGATTTTATAAGCTTATTTCTCACAATGCAGTAAGCAGTATAGGACAAAAATTAGGTGTAACATCTTGGCAATTAGTACCATAAAGGTCCTGTAATAATTATAACGAAAGATCCATTAACCAGCTACTTCCATCGACGAATGGGTTCATTAATCCCCAGTCAACAAAACTTAACACAATTAGACGTAATGGAAATCAAAAACGGTCAGATGTTGAAGAAGTAAATCTCGAGCTTCTCCTGAGACATCGTTCAACAGTGTGAAAGTAGAGAGTGCTTACTTGACTTTAAAAGTCTCTTTTGATTACTTGTTATTAGCCTAACGAACAAAACTGTAACATTAATTTTCAAACAAAGAAGCAATTTAATAGGATCTAGGTTCCTATGCTAAAAAATTAAATTCACAATTTTGATATTTTAATTTTTATCTTCACAAAAAAATAAAATTCAGTAGAGCGCATACTTCCACCAGGCAGCGTTGATCATATTAGGCCCTCAAAAAATAAGAAAATGTGTCCTTATGTCCGTCGTTATCAATGAATACGGACCATTTTGGGGACTATAATGAGAAATAATATTCGACATAAGTCCACAAAGTTTCATCAAAATCCGGTCAATTTTGGCTGAGTTATAGAGTAAAAATAGTGTGAAAAATCAGTGCCCATGCTAACAGATAGGGATTTCTTTTCGTGACCTTGATCCTCCAAAAACTAATCACTTTTCACTTCTAAGTTGGGACATAGTTCAAACGTGTACCTACTTTCATCCAAATCCATTCAGTCATTTTCGAGAAATCTTGCTGACAAACATACAAACAAACAGGAGTGAAAGCATAACCTCCTTCACCTTCGGAGGCAATAAAGGATAAGAGTTAACGTTTCGCTATGTGGTTTAACTTTTTCCAATTTTTTTTCGAAAAATATAGTTCATATATAATTTCTGAAAAATGTCAGCCCTAAACGACAATAAGTGCTTAGGGTAAAGTTGTGGCAATCGGATAAACACCAGTGTTGTTGTGATTAGCAACTTATTCAGTCCTCTATGTTTAGTTATTAATTAGTTGCTATTTTTTCTACCTTTCTAAAAAGAAGGCCATGGGTCAAATCCCAGCCTCTGCTATCACAGACAAATTTTTGTAACGACTTCCCTGAAGACGGTAGTAGATTAGCACCCGAAACGTGGGATGCAAATTCGTTAGAAATTAGCACACGTGATAACCGTGCTATTTGTTTCAACGTTTTTGAAATAGCCACTCGGCGACTCAGTGGTGAGCTTGAGGGCTTATGACGCTAAATGTAGGGGTTCGATCCCTACAGTTTGCATAGCGCACGTAGCCCATTGTGCAGCTAAATGATCAAACGTCCTTCATGTATCAGCCAATATCTGAGCACTTCCTCTGAATACTCTTTCAAAATTCAAGCCTTACTAAACACGTAATGTTATTGTAAGGATTATTCAAAAATAAAATTATAAAGAAACTTTAGATAAAAAAAGAAACTTTTTTTTCCTTTCTCTGTAGCGTGAATAACGTCACATCAGGCCCTCGATGAATTGAGATGATAGGTTCTTAGTAATTGAACATATTTTCTGTGCTAGAGTAATATTTAGTGAGAATCTGAAGAAATAAATGCATTATTTAACCACAGAGAACACGTAAACTATACTCGAAATTTTTCCTGAATCATTAATGGTAACTCAGATTCTCAATGTACTTGAACTTGCTAGAATTTTTACAGAGACAATTCAACTCAAATTGTAATTTTAAAAAAAATTCCGTTTAACCATTGACTTGTTCTTATATTTTAAAGGTGCAGATAAATCACTTGTATGTATCGTGGCTTATATTATTGTCTGTTTCGCTCTTGAATACAATTTTAACAGTGAATTAAGAATTTCAATATTATGTCAAAAGTGATAACATCGAAACTATAAATCATATATTTAAATTATTAAGTATAGCATTTTAACTAAATGTTTTTATAAGCATTGATTTTGGTATATATATATATATATATATATATTACAGATTAGAAAGTTAAAAAAAATTTGCTCTGTTGTTAGTGTTATAAAATGCTTCATTCAAAACAGTAACGTCATGAAATTCTTCGGGTGCATTTAAGTTTTATAAACATAAAATTCAATGCAGCACGATATAGTTTTCCTATTTCAAATCATCGACTTCAAATTAAACAATCTAAAAAATAACGTAATAGGTGTTGTTATTCAAACGCTTCTGTATTTTTTTTTAAGGGCTAGTTTGTAATTAAGCACAAGGCTACATAATGGAATATCTGTGCTCTGCCCACCACGGGTATCGAAACACGGATTCTAGCGTTGTAAGTCCGCAGAAATACCGCCGTGCCACTGGGGGTCATTTTTCAAGGGACAGGAAATCAATAACAGAATATAAAACAAATACATTTATATGTGTCTAGTAAGCTTAGTTACATTCCTTTCTTTTCTTATAGTGTGTTTCATAAATAACAATGATTATAATGGTGTGTGTATATATATATATATATTATGTAAGAGAACAGTATATAATATGTTGGTAATTTATAGATCACTGATCTTAGTGAATTTTAACCTTTCTACTAAGCTCGCCAAACTTTCGACTTTATTGCTACTAAACATTTTTAAAAGTTTAGTTTTGAGACATTTAATTCATTAATTCATAGATTCCGTTTTTTTTTCTTGTAGAAGTTTAAATTAATTTTCTAGACCGAAACAAATAAATCATTACTTGTAATATATTTTGTTGGAGCTTGAATTACAGATTTATCAAAAGTAATATGCAAATTATTAGAATTTTTTCAAGAGATTTTTTAGATTACATCTACAAAATTACTGCGTCAGATCTCATTAACGAACGTAGATCAGTTTTATAAAAACTGAAATAAATTTTTGTTCTTCTGTGTGCTCAACATGAAAGCTATTTTAATACGTTATGTGATTTCTGTCTTACAGTAGAATACAAAATATTTAGCACAGCAAGCCTATTTAAACATCATTTTAATAATTTTAAATTTAAATTTTCTTTTGGAAGAGGAAATGTTTTTTTTTTAAGTCATTCTATTTCAAATTATTTTTAATGTCATTCTATTTCAAGTTAATGTGGGTTTAGAAACACAAAGCAGAAAAACTCGTGTCAACTGAAAGAAAATTAATTCACTACAACTACTTAATTACTCGCAACCCCCTTTTTTTCCCTAATCTTTGCGTGGTAAAACAGTTAGCCTGCTCGGACTGTGAAATCAAAGATTTGAAAGTTCGCGTCCGGTTGCTGCAAAAACGCGCTATGATCTTTTGGATTATAGGTAGCCCAAGAGTTGCGGATGGTGCTATTGACTTGCTGCCTTCTCTCTAACCTATCATTTCATAATTAGGGACGGCTATGCGCAGCTAGCCAACAAATAAGCAATGGTGGCCAATTAAAGGATGAAAGCGCGCGAATACTAGATGGATTTTCAATTTCAAAATTTGAAAGGAATAGTAAAAACTTGCAATTTCTGAGCGTTATTTGCATTTTATAAGAATAAAGTTCAAGGCTCTGTGTTGTCCTTTGAACTATTTCTTCAGTTGTTGTTGGTGCTCATTCAGATGACCGAAATTTAAAATATATATAAGAAAAATAATGTTTTCACAAACTTTCCACATCTCCTCCTTTGTACGTGGACGTCGGTTTCCACTATCACGTTTGAGCAGACTGAGAGCATAAGAACAGTTAACTGCATCAGGGGGAATTGACAGGTATGTGGTCAAAAGTATTTGCCATAATTTCAGGATCCCTCTCGTGAAAGCAGCTGCTTATTTTGAGGTATAACTGGAATATTGTAACTGAAATGTTTAGCGTTTTAACCTTTGATGAGCTTCGAATTCTTGTTTGTTATCCCGCCAACGATTCGAATATATATACCCAATTTCGTCACGATGGCTTCTGTAGCCATTCCTTTCACTTTGCGGATAAGTTAGTTGGTTACTGGGGCTAGTTACTGACTTAAATGTTTTTCTGTGCATGACTCCTTCTTTCACAGATAACATAGAAATATTCCTTCTTTGAAATGTTGTATCCTTCGGCACTACATTGTTTAACAATCTCGCTAAATGATGTTCTTCCTTAGAAAAGAATGTAACATGATTCTACAGTGAGAAGTCTATCCAAAGCATTCTTCTATAAAGTGTTATTAATGTTATTAACCCACTGAAATATTACTTCCTGTAAACACAAAAACATGGCGACGAAAACACAGATCTCATCCACACTGCCCTAACCAATGGCCAATTAAAAATAAGTTGTGATTTAAAGGGACATCCACTCTCAAACATCTCCAAGCAATGTGATTTTATCCTCTTATCACCTTGTGATAACCTAACCATTTATTAGAATTACGCAACAATTTAACTTTCCCATAATTTAGTCTGGCTACAGAATAAAATTCTCAAAAACAGTACACAAAGAGAGAGGGGATCAGATTAAAATCGAAAAAATAATCCTTGCAAATTTTGTGGGGGATTATGGTGATAAATTATTGCCAAAAAAAATTTTTTTAATTATCATTGTTTGTTTGTTTTTGAATTTTGCGTAAAGCTACACGAGGGCTATCTGCGTTAGCCGTCCCTAATTTTGCAGTGTAAGACTAGAGGGAAGGCAGCTAGTCATCATCACCCACCGCCAACTCTTGGGCTACTCTTTTACCAACGAATAGTGGGATTGACCGTCACATTATAACGCCCCCACGGCTGAAAGGGCGAGCATGTTTGGTGGGACGGGGATTCGAACCCGCGACCCTCCAATTGCGAGGAAATATCCTGATCTACATATCACTTCCCTTGTATGAGTTCATTCACTTTAAAGATCTAGTTAAACAATAATAATTACGGTATTGATGTCTTGGACTGATGTAACATACAAAATACGAGAAAACCATTGAAAAACGCTTCAGCGAAAAAAACAACAATAGCTTAAACAATGGGTAATGTTTCATAAACCCAACAACTTGGCATTATTCACATTGCACCATTTTATTCACGTGCTGTAAAACTGAACCTGCATTTAGTTTGGCTCTTGATTCTACTGTGAATCATCACTGAGTTACATAAACTTATTCATTGCGAGTAATACCAAGCTACTTTATTTTGCTGTGTGTATGAGGCATCACCGTATTCAGTAGCTTGGTTGTTAGTGTTTAGACAGACATATATACAGACAGAAGACTGTAAGTGTAACTTAATACATCAGTCACAGTTATTAATGCAAAATATTCACATTAGATTTTGAAAATAAAGTACTTAAAACTTACCAAAAGAAGAGTTGACAAGTCGAAGCACAACGTCCGAAGTCTTTCCACGCAGCGGATTCGACAGACTATACAGTCAGTTTATCCGCCTATTCATTTTTTATTATTAATTTTTTTTTAAAAGTTTGACGTTTTCAACATTCAAACAAGGTTATGCTAATATATCTGAAGCTTGTGTGCATAAAATATCATATGAAAACAAAACTTGCGGAGAAAGTTTGATCGTTGTAGTCAACTCTCGTCGTTTCTCATTCTGAAGTGCTCACGAGAAGACAGATCATGCTTAGTGTCTGGAAAATATGTCTGTGAGACGCGTTTAAGTACGAAGTGAATCGACCACCGAACTGCGAGCGTGCGCAAATTGCTCGGGATGTGTGTTTATCAAGAGCATATACAGTACCTTGGTAACTGCCGAAAGTTGCTGGATGATAGAAGATGAAAATAGAGCGGAACACTCATCCAACAGATGCTTTCAGAGTTCAAAACTGAATTCACTGTATAGATAAGATTTTTTTTCTAGGAAGAGGTTTCCGTGTAATTTACTTGTAAAATTCTGAAAGTGAAATTCATATTTCCTTGGAACGATAAAAAACACGTGCTATACTCTATTATTTTCGATAGTGCATTAAATTTAAATTATTAAACTTTTTTTTTTTTAGTTAAGAGCAGCTTTCGATAAAATTTCTTGTAGAAGTGAGATGAAGATAAATTCTTCAAAAATAGATAATGTACTGTTTGTTTGTTTTACCTCAAAGCCACACGATAGACTATCTGGGCTCTGTCCACCTGAGATATTCGAACCCCGGATTGTAGTATTGTAAGTCAATAATCTTACCGCTGACCTATCATGGACTAGCTCGGGTAACTTACATTTCTCCGGATCACTGCTGCCTCCCTTCCCAACAAACATGCTCTCCCTTTCAGCCATTAACGTTATAACGTGACGGTCAATCCCACTATTCGTTGGTAAAAGAGTAGCCCAAAAGTTGGCGTTGGGTGGTGATAACTAGCTGCCTTCCCTCTAGTCTCACTCCGATAAATTAGGGACGGCTAGCGCAGATAGCCCTCGTGTAGCTTTGCGCGACATTCAAAACAAACAAACAAACGTATTCAACGATCACGTTTAAACAGTTTTGAAACCTAGATATTTTTTAAACATTTTGATCTAATTTATCGATGCACAATTTACGTCACACTCCTTGTAGAAATTTATAAAACGAAGAAGCAGAGACTCATCTCACACTCACTATCTCTGTCACTAAAGATGCATGTTAGATTCCAAAAAGCAATTAAAAACCCCCACGGAACTTCACAGACCATCACGTAGCGCATGGGTACTCATTATCCTCAAGGCTGCCAGCCCGCGTAGTTAAACTAGCTTGCTGAAATGGATGTGTGGGTGAAGTGCCAATCAAAAACACTAAACGTTTTACAGCAAATAGTTGATTAGAATTACAAAAAAAAACTACTTTCTTTGTCAAAACAAAACGAAAAAAAAAAACGAGATTAAAGTGATTGCGGCTTATTGGTATCTCTGCTCCAACTTAAGTAAACTTAAAACTGACATTCTGGGGTATTTTTCTAGTGGAACATACTTTGTTTTAAGGTGTTTTGTTACTATTTGACATGTAATGGGGTAAAGCAATAAAAATAGTATAGTAAACGGTGCTTGTTCTCACTGATATCAGAAAAAATAAAATAACAGTAAGCGGTAAATTTAATAACAGACCAAAAACAAATCTTCAAAACTCACATTTTTACATAAGATGTGACATCTTTTGGTGTTTGAAATCAATATTAGAGTGTGTTTTTTTTTCTATGGTGCTTCTATGAATATTTGTAATTACGGTAGTGTTATACATTGGGGATACTTCAGCGAAGGTCGAGGTTATCTTGTTGATTTTATAAAGGAACATTAGATTGGCCTGAAGCTTGCTAACAAATTTCTGATAACTTATTTTTATTATTCTTTAAAACACTTTGTTCAATTTGTCACTTAATGGGCTATCTACGCTATGCCCATTACCACAAGGATCGAGTCCCAAATTTTAGCGTTATATGCCCTCCAGCTTACCGTTGGATATGATTTATAGAGAGTGAGAATCCGTACAATTGGCATACATTTAAAAGATAACTAAATAAGTAGCCAACGATTTTCTCCTTCATATGAAAATAAATTCTCAAATTTCAACTTTACTTGTACTTGGATCGAACCCTCAATTAATAGTAACGCAATTCGGTGTATGTATTTTATGGAATAAATGTAAAGTGTATGCATGTTCATAGGTTCAATAATATAAGTTTATGTAGTATTTGACACTATATGTACTTCTCTCAACATGCGATTACAATAATTAGTTATACTTGTCATAATTATGTTTGTTTTGTGTTTGTTGAGTGTCAATGGCTATCTGTGCTAGCCATCCTCAGTTTAAAAGAGCTAGTTAACACCACAGATCTCTAATTCTAACCCAAAAAGTGAGATGGATCGCCAAATTATAACGTTCTCACGGCTGAAAGGGCGAGTACGTTCGGAAATGGGCCCGCAAATTCCGAATCAAAAGCCCTAATCACCAGGTCATGCCAAACTCGTACTTGGCATTAAGGCTTTTTCATTAGACCTATTATATTTTAACACTACGTTTTTCATTCAGTCCTTTTGGGTTTTTTTTCAAGAAGAAGAAGAGCGAATAATACTATTTCAACCACTCTGTGTTAGTCATATCCATTTCCTATGACGCGTTTTGCTCAATAGAAAGCTCACCAGGCCAGCTGAGATACAACAAACGGCGTAGAGGTCGGAACACTATTTATATAAACCATTTGTTACAACAACTATTATTATGGTGTAAAAGCCTTTTCTTAGCTGACGAAACATGAACACAATGCATTATTCTTGTCATAAGACATTAATATTAGGCATATTATATTTTAACATTACATTATTTATTCAGTACCTCAGTTTTTTTCTTTAAAGAAGAAAAAACTATGATTAATTACGCAGACCAGCGAATTTAAACTTAATAAAAGTTGTTTTGGTTTTTAATAACATATTTTCCATAATTCAGCTACGCAAATTTGGAAAATAATATTCATTTTTGGTATCGCGAAGGAAAAAAAACGCTTACTTAGACCAAATTATTATTTCGTGTAGCACCATGAACATTTCTGATTTTTATGTTTGTTAACGAAAATACAAACCAGCTGAAGAAAAGAGAAGAACATTGATGTCAAACGAATCTGCATCCTCAATCATCCTGATATTTTTTTTTTTGTGAATCTACGTCTTTTAGTCTCAAAAATACGTGTTTGGTCTTTCTTTTATGTATTGCGTTATGACGTTTAGGGAAATATCTGTACATGAGTGGAAGGAAAAGTGGTATATCTAGTTTTCGGTATTCAGACGTACGAAGGTAATTTACTAGTAAGAACATTAGTAAAGTAATTTACAAGAACA
>NW_013665621.1:1189972-1190902 GCF_000517525.1 Limulus polyphemus
CGAACCCGCGACCCTCAGATTGTGAGTCGAGCGCCTTATCCACCTGGCCATGCCGGGCTACCACAAGACACATATGGGAGAGAAATATACCACAATTATGACTCCAGACACCTAAACAGGTATTAATGATCAAAACGTGATTATAACAGGAAATTAAAGCGTTTTTCATGCAACATTATGATTACCAGCAAATGGCACTTAGCGTATAAGGCTATTTAGATCAAGGAATAGCGGTATTCCTGCAGACTTACAACGCTAGAAACCGGGTTTCGATACCCGTGCTTGACAAAGCACAGATAGCCCAATATGTAGCTTTGTGCTTAACTACAAACAAACCAAGAAACAAGTGTTCTTCTTCACGAAAACTTCCTATATTGGAGTTAATTCCTTAAGGTTTTATGGAAAATTTGAAACAGCGAATATCATATCTGTATTATATTAAAAAAGCCTATAATCTTTCAGACCCATAAAATCACAAAATTTTGAAATATATATATGTAACTCAATAATCTTTCTCCACTTTAAGTTTGTCTAAAAAAAACTAAATGGTGTTAAAAATGTTCGTCAAATGTATTTATTTATTAAAAGTTAGACAAATGTACTTATTAACTACTCCTGTCTCTGATGACGACATACTAGAAACAGTGCTTGTTAATGGTTTGACCAAAACAAAAGTGCAGACTAAATTTAGGAAAGATGTCTCATCTCTGGACATTGAAACACAGTTTCAGCTTGACATTTATTCACGTATAGGAAATAACGAATTATTTCTGATAAGAAAAATTCTAACCAGGAGAGATTTTTTTTCTTTACTCAGCTGATCAGGGGTTCGATCCTGGAGATGCCACCAATCATTATAATTAAATCATAACAACAAGAATTAAATATACAAATCCACATTAATGTGTATTAGTAACGATCCCAGTGTAT
>NW_013665621.1:1191720-1192851 GCF_000517525.1 Limulus polyphemus
TATCTTGGGTTCATTTTGCACGTGTGCTTATTGTGACTTATACATATCAGTTATTTTCATTGTAAACATTTTCATGTTGTTGAGAATAATCCTGCCAACGTAAGTGTATTACTAAACCTTGTGATTATTTCCTCTTATTTCATGTTAATTAAATTTAGAAACTAGCTCATATTTATAAAGTGTTTCTGTATTTATCTAAATGATAGGAAAAAGCCTAATGAGGATGAATAATGTGTTAAAAATATTTTCAAAGATATGAAGATTTTACTTATTTCTTGAATGTTTAATTTACTTCATTTGAAGTTAGAGGATTATAACTTCAATTAAGAGATTAAAGGTTTTTTAATCGCTGATACAAAAATAAACAACCACAATTTTAAATATATATATATATATCCTAACTGTGATAAAATTACATTGGTGTTGCTAAAGATATTTTTTTTCTTCCAGTGAAAAGAAAAAAAATACATAACGATAAAAAAGTATTTCTTACTAACTGTACAGAAACGAGATACTGAAAGGGATGTTTCATTTTAGCTGAGGTTTCTATACAGTGATTAGTTTATTCTAGACACAGCACGCACCCATCATCATTACTTTTTGCTCTGTGATAAGTTCCTTTTTATACTTTTAACCAGTTCATGTTAAAGATATCGCAAGACTCATAAATGCATTTGTTATTTGAAGAAAACGCTTTTCTGAAAATAGGAAATTACTATGATTATAAGATCTTATGAGTACAATTATTCATTACGAAAAAAATAATAATTTGAAAGAAAATGTGTAAGACACACGAAATCAAAATATCAGGTCGTCAAGAAATTATTGTTGCTTTTTTTAGATGAAAATATCCGAACACCTTATATATCAAAACAAAACATTTATTAAATGAAATAGTCCCTATTCTTATCGATGATGCTTTTCCATCTTACAATCAGGTTGTTAATGCCCTGATTAAAGAATCACTTGGCTTTGAAAGCAAAAAACATGTCGATGTCCTCTTTAACACCTTCCACATTTGCATAAGTTTTCCCATTAATATGGTGTTGTAGCGAACGAAAAAAAAAAGGTAATCTGATGGTGCCATATCTGGACAATATGGTGGGTGGGGGGAAACTTCCCAACCCAACT
>NW_013665621.1:1193851-1194757 GCF_000517525.1 Limulus polyphemus
TTTCTTTTTTTTAATACAAGTATATTTTAATATACAAACAATAATACAACTTACAATAACAGTTATTACAAGTAATGATCCGTGTACAAATGACTTATAAACTTACAAACAATAATACAACTTACAATAACAGTTATTACAAGTAATGATCCATGTACAAATGACTTATAAACTTACAAACAATAATAAAACTTACAATAACAGTTATTACAAGTAATGATCCATGTACAAATGACTTATAAACTTACAATAACAGTTATTACAAGTAATGATCCGTGTACAAATGACTTATAAACTTACAATAACAGTTATTACAAGTAATGATCCATGTACAAATGACTTATAAACTTACAATAACAGTTATTACAAGTAATGATCCATGTACAAATGACTTATAAACTTACAAACAATATCGAATCATCTTTCTAGTCTGGAACTTCCTTGATGTTTTTTCGAGTGTTCACGATGATAAAATGAATTTTGATATGATGTAGATAAAATTCACTTAACATAGAGCTAGTGGTCTTCACTGATCACGCGCCGATTTTTCCTACCGGTGACGTTAGGTAATGTTTTCGTCAAAGTACAAATGTCCGATGTGAATCCACTGAAGTTGCATGGTTTGTAATGTTCGAAATTTATGAATGTTCCTGGTCAATATATCTAAAGTTCCCGATTAATAAGCGTTATAATAATCACAGTTATAGTTTACGAAGTTTATAGAATACCAATTATAGCAAACCAATAATAGATACTGTTTTTTGGCGCATCGCGTTGGTTGGTTTGGAGAATTTCTCGAAACTTCCGTTTACGTAACAATACTGACGCTAACACTAGCGTTTACGTACACACATATATTGTTGATTCTTACACTCGAGAATCTTCTACAACTTTAAAGAATAGGCG
>NW_013665621.1:1195665-1208462 GCF_000517525.1 Limulus polyphemus
AAAGAATAGGCGGGAGTTTCGCAATACATTTTTAACAGTATAAGTTATGTACATTTCTAAATTTAAATTTAATTCAAACAAACATCGATATTAAAATGAATATATAAAAATAAATCCGTCGCACTGTGTGCCTTTAGAATTGGTGTGTTCGATTATTTCTACATTGTTTGTTACTGAAATTGCTGATTCGATTCAACCAAAGCAAAATTTAATAAATACTTCAGGTAAACTTTGACTTTCAGGTTTTCTTTTCGTGAATTATGGTAGCGATTATGTCAAGAGTTGCAATACGATATTCTTAACTATAACATACACAACAGTGTCAAATAACGTATATCGAGATTCACAATCTCAATGGTTTTGTAACACTTATTATAGCGAACATTCGGAGATTAAAAAGTACACACCAAACAATGAGATGATCAAAATTACAGAATACCCGATGTATAGTTATCTAGTTAATATTGATTTATTTTTTGTACATTTCTTGAAGCTTAATATTCCTAAGATTACAAAAATATCGAACCATATAAATTAAAATCGCGCGATAGAGGTCCTTAGGAGCAAACACACTTCAACTAATTTTTATAGCTCTCAAATTCGATACGCATACAAAAACTGTTGTCAAAGAACAATAGTATTTGCTATACTACCAAATCAAAATACTACAAAATACGTGCCCAGTAAGAGGTATATATAAACAAGTGTATTGTTGCGTCAGCGAGGTCACGTGACTAGTGTCACACCACCTGCTTTCTAGAACTATCCCGTTCCTTCGGGAGTGCTCTAGCATTTACTAAATTGGGGGGTGGTCTGGTATATATAAGATGGTCACGGCGTGACGTGACAATGTGTGTGTAGGAAGTGAGTAATTGATCTGCAGTGAGAAAGTATTGTTGAAGTTAACGTTCGTTATAGCGTTTGTTTTAGCGCGAATGTTGAAATCAAGTGTATCGTGAAGTTATATTCAGAAAGAATAAACCAGTTTTATTAAGTAAGGACTTGTGTCGCTAAATTTCGTCGGAACGAAGTTACGGAAAGTTAATTAACAAACGGAGACATAACAGTATATTAACTTAAACATTACTCTGGAAAAGAATCCAGAGCTCTACCGCACAGCTAACCTGCAGTTCGTTTTGCCTTTCAATTATTATTATTATTATTAATCTTAGATTTTACATATTATCTTAGAGTCTGAGGAGGACTTGGTTGATCATTACACAGTATCCAATACGAACTAATTAGAATACGACAAATCAATGGTTCTTAGTTTATCAACTTGCTCAGTGATCACAACTATATTGATCTGATCAAAAACACCTTAGAAGTGAAAAAAAGGTGCGGCCAAAAAAGGATTGAGCATGTGACTTTATGGAATGAAATCAAAATTGGCTTCCAAAGTGGTATCTACATTAAGAATTTTACAGCAAATATTCATTCATTAGTTAACCAGGCCGCGTTTTTGGTTCAACTTGGGGCATAATGGTGGATAAAACAAAGTATGCGACCTAGATAAACGCTCTTTAATTAGGAGGATTTGATAAAATTTGTACTTAAACGTTTGCAATGAATAATACCCGTCCACTCGTATGATTATTTTGAAAACTTGAGCTGGAAACTGCTAATCTAGTTCGCTTGGCCTAAACAATACGTGTGCATCTGCACGTACTTTCATTATAACTTTGCTGCTCTAAATCAGCCGTTTTAATCCGAATGACAAAAAACAACTAAAAACTGTCCGTCTTCACTCTAAGGTGAAGCTGTAGTAAAACTTTAAGATCGATAGCTCACGCGACTTTTTGCATAGGCGTGGGCAAAAATGTTGGTCAAAATTGAGCGGGTTTTGTTCAATAACTTTGAACATGTGGCTTATATTCAGACCAATAAATATACATATGTACTACAAGTTTTACCCAGTTATCAACAAGTGCAAAAAAGAGAAAATAACAAAATCTCTTCTTTGAGACACCCCCCCCCCCAATGGCACAGCGGTATGTTTGCGGACTTACAACGCTAGAATCCGTGGTGGGCAGAGCATATATAGCCCATTATGTAGCTTTGTGCTTAATTACAAACAAACAAACAAATCGTTGAGACTGCAGAACTTTTTGAGGTATTGCGCAAGGACTAACTTTTCTTCGTATAAATACAGCTTTCACAGCATGTGGTCGATACAATAAGGTCAAGCACTTAGTAATTTACAAATAAAAAAACAAGAATGTAATATACTTATCTCAGCAAATATCTGGAATTTTGTACATCTCCAAACTAATGCAACATACGTAATAACTAGAAATTGTGACTTGTTGGGTTTTATTGAAATCAATCACAGCTGCATACACAGATTTTGTATGTTTATCGGGAAATACAAATAATAGTGTTAGATATTTAGAAGATCTTGTAGGCCATTCAAGCTTTTCGGTGGCCCTGGATATTATTGGCTAAAGCCACCCTATTTATATTTATGTATATATCCGTAATAAGTAATGAGGGTTGTTAGTCACAAAAAATGATTAACTCGGACGAAAGATTGTACTTGTGTTTTGAAGGGTGGCTTGTACACATAGTATCGCCATGTTTGGTTTGTTTGTTTGTTTTGAATTTTGCGCAAAGCTACACAAGGGCTATCTGCGCTAGCCGTCCCTAATTTATCAGTGTAAGACTAGAGAGAAGGCAGCTAGTCATCACCACCCACCGCTAACTCTTGGGCTACTCTTTTACCAACGAATAGTGGGATTGACCGTCACATTATAACGCCCCCACGGCTGAAAGGGCGAGCATGTTTGGTGGGACGGGGATTCGAACCCGCGACCTTCAGATTGCGAGTCGAGTGCCGTAACCACCTGGCCATACCGGGCAATTTGTTGGAAACTGCCACGTTGAGATTTCATCACTTCTCGAGTTCGCTGTGGTACTCTGTCTCTATGTGGTTTTGTGCGATAATTTCAGTGAATTTTCTAACAGTAGACGATTACTATAGTAGATTTCTTTACTCTTATGAGTGGTTATTTATTCTACTGATTTTTAGTACCTCGCTGAAATTGTGAGTGCGTTTTTATTATTATTCATATTTTTTGTTTCACAAACCTACAGCAAAACCTAAATAGATATACTATATGAAACGCTGTGAAAGTCCATTACTAAAAAGTTGATTATTTTTCGTTGTAAGTTGATTTATGTGGATATAAATGCATAATATATGCGATGCTAAATTGTTATATTTTCAAGCCTACAACTAGGGACTATAAAACAAGTAAACAAACCAGGCTGGAAGTAGTGTCTACATTATTTTCCTATTTTGACTCCATGTCTACAATACTTATCAATTTAAGTAGAATAAAAATAGGGATATTTAGCTTGAGGAAATAATGTAGACACTATTTTCAGCCTAGTTTGTATACTTTTTTTAGAGTCCCTAGGTGTAAATTTGAAAATATAATATTTGCATTTTGAATCAACTTGTTTCTGTACATTTTTGACTATCACTATTCACCTTTTTAAATTAACAAATTTTAATTATCTTGTAGTAGTTTTGGCGTACTGAAAAACATGGGAGTTAATTATGAATCAATGTTCCTTTATAACTTATATAGTCCCCCGGTGTGACAGCGTTAAGTCTATGGATTTACAACGCTAAAGTCAGGGGTTCGATTCCTCTTGGTAGACACAGCGGATAGCCCGATTTGGCTTTGCTATATGAAACACACACACACATATAACTTATATATGATATTGGGATGGCTCACTAGTGGTACCGACTTGCCTACAAACGATTTTTGAACTAGTTAACACTCCTTCCCTACTAGTCTAAGGGAAATTAGGGACGCTAGAGCAGATAGCCTTCGTGTAGCTTTGCGCGAAATTTATAACAAGCGAAACCAAACTCCCCTTCCCCCTCCCCCCACACGTGCACACTCTTGAAATTTATGGATAGCAACTTAATAAAACTGGTAGCGATATTTCTCATTTTCAAAACTAGGGTTACCAATAAATTTCAAAAATAGGTTGAGCGACAAAATAAGCCATACCTTCACTTCTGTAGTCTATTGCCACAAAACCTTGCGTTAAATTAGCTTTGTTTGAATTAATAAATAAGCTGTTTCTGTCTATCTTAAGTTTTCTTTATTATTCTTAACTTACAAATACAATGTCTTCGAATTGTTTGAACTCTTCTGAACTTATTTGATATAAAATAAGTAGGTAGGTTTGTTTGTTAGAGCAAAACGACATTCGGTTATCTGCTTTGTCCACCGCAGAGAATCGAACCCCGAACTTCAGCGTGGTAAGTCCTTAGATACACCGCTAACTCACTAGGGGACAATTAAGTAAGAAATACAGAAAAAAAAAACTTCTCAAAATTCAGGCAAGTATAATGCAACAACACTATAAGCGTTCACTTACATTTGATCGAACAAATTGACCGTCACACTTATAACGTCTCCGCGGCCTAAAAGTACAAGAGTCAAGGATACCGAGATAGGTAAGTTGACATCACGTAGATTGCTCAGCATGATTTACAGATGTTGAACACATTTTCTTTATGAAGTTCTGGCCTACCTACACATATTTTAGATTCTAAGATAAATTGTGAATTGTTTTTCAGATATTCGCGTAAAACTACATAAGTTACAATCTACGTACAGCCGTCCCTAATTCTGACTAAAGATAATATAGACAACAGAGCCTTGCCCCAAATTTGAGGCTATTCTTGTCTGGTCGAACAGTTACATATGATCTTTCAGTGTATTCACTGTCCAATGTGCGAATCATTGTCTTGAGACGAGAACCATGAATCCTAGGACTCACAATCCGGACGCGCTAACCATTAGGCTACTCTCAAACCATGTCACAAATAATCTTAATTAAAATATCCCCAAGAACATTGAAAAGCGTACATTTTTACTTACTTTCCGACTGACTCATCTAGCCCTTTTTATGAGTGTTTAATAATGTTGTTACAGAAATAATACATTAAGGAAAATTTTACTGTGATAAGCCTTCTAAACGTTGACGTATTTTCATTAATTAAAAGTTTATTACAGGTGGGGTCATGATGAATATATTTGAAATCACTAGCACTATCATTAAGGTTGTGTATAGTCTAATATAATATTGCCTCAAGAACACCATCCGCACCTTGGAGCAGTGGGTTAACACTGATAACTACCTGCTTCTTGTAGTTCAGAATTAGAGACAGTTATTTTAGTAATTTTTTATTCGTTAACAAACAGTCTTTATTTTGTTTTAAAAATCACGTGCGATGTTCCTACGACATATTATATTACCCAAGGTAATAAAATCAGCGTTGTCCGATGAAACAAATGGCTTTTGAACAAGACAAAAAAAAATGTTATCCTAAAAAATAACCCTTTAGATTTATGTTTTTTTCTCTTTCTCTCGTATACATACACTTTACCGATATACAAGATACATTAAATTGTAGGAGTTTACGTCAATAGATTAGCGCTTTAGACAGATCTTCGATTTCTTTGACATTTTCCGATTTATGGCAAATTATTGCACAAAATCCAAGTTGCGTATCATAAGAAACAAAAACCTGAGATAAGCATAGACAATAAAAATTGCTGCTTTAGAATATATGGACGATAAGAAGTTATTTCTATCAATATTCCTATTCCCCACGAAGAGATCGAATTTTTTATCATCACAAAATATAGTTTAAACTTAAAGCATGCTGAAATGCTACTGCATTATGTCTTAGTCATTAATTATTAATGTGAAAACTAAACTATGGTAATTATACAACTTAAAATATACATGCTTGTTAGTGCAGATTTATAGGGGATCAAAATTCATACGCCTTTTATTTATCTTAAGATATTTTGCAATGGCAAATCTCTGCGCTGTAATCTAATTAATAACATAGCTTTTTAAATATACATGCTTGTTAGTGCAGATTTATAGGGGATCAAAATTCATACGCCTTTTATTTATCTTAAGATATTTTGCAATGGCAAATCTCTGCGCTGTAATCTAATTAATAACATAGCTTTTTAGCACAAAAAATTGTCTTTGTGATTCAAAAATACGCGTATGTCACTTAGCAAAGACACAACAATAGCTATAAAAATATATAAATACGGTTTGTTTATATGTAATTAAGCACAGACCTACACAATTGGCTATCTATGCTCTGCCCACCACGGGTATCGAAACCCGGATTCTAGCGTTTGTAAGTCCGCAGACATAGCGCTGTGCCACTGGGAGGCCTATAAATACGGAAAGTTTATAGTATGCGTCTCCTAATAAAAGAGCTAAGTTTCAGCTTCTTGATGGCTAAACTAACATTGTTGCCCTGCATGTGAAAATCAAGTAATCTTAGAAAAAAAGAGAGGTCTTATTGATTAGAATCTTAATACTTTTAGCATTACCCTAGATCTAAATAGCTGCTGTTATTCTTCGAGCCATACTCGCAGATAGACAACTGTCTGGTGAATTAACCTCCATTACCGTGTCCAAAAACGTGGTTAGTTGTTGATGGACGAATGATTCAAAAGATATTTCACAAGTCTCCAAGCTTTCGGTGGAGCATTTCAAGACGTTCTCTCGTGACATTCAAATCTACGTAGGATCAAAAGTGAAAGATGGCATCAGAAAGGAACCCAATACCCCGAGCGCTTTTAGAGAGTGAATTTCTTTGATATACTCTTGATGAAGGTAATTTTTCTCTCTGAAAAACGCTCGGGGTATTGGGTTTCTTTTCTGATCAATCCAAGGTATTGGTATTGTTACTCTCAAGTTAAACACGCCATAAAGCCCCTACAGCTCTCTTTCAGAATTGTCATTATACGAGAATCACGTTTAAATTGTTCATCTGCTCGACTATTCTGATGTACCTCACTTTGAAATTGGGCGAAGTGGCTTTCGTCAATCCAAATATCACGACTAGTCTGCAACATTTCAGAGTTTTACCGTAAGCAAAACGGGCCTAAGTGTTCTCGATGTTGATGTGTGGCTCTCCAATCACAGACCTTATAATTTACTGGTGCTCATGAAAAGTAGGCTACACAAAGTTCACGGGCGTTACTCGTTCACATGTTGTCACACTGAATACAGTAAACTAACAGGAGATATTTGATAAAGATGAGATCAACATTTTCTCACAATCCTTTCAAGCGAAGTTAGGTTCTCCATAGTAGCCATTAAGCACACCTGAATGGGGTTTAGATGTTGTGGTATCAAGTTGCCTGTATCAATGAAATGTTGTATAGATTTTCTACATTTCCATCAAACTATTCTCCCTACCTGTGGAGTTTATATTTATACCTACCGAGCACCTTCGAAGAGCACGCTGCTGAGCCATGTCTCATATTTAAGGGGTGTTGAGCTTACCTTGGGAAGGGAAATATTTATTGTTTTTCAGTTGTTATAAGTTAAAGTTAACACAATTTCAAAAATATTCTTTATTACGTCATTTCAAATGACATATGAACCATATACTTCGTAACTGAATAAACTATTGCCATAAAATTTTTTGCCTCTAGATAAAAATATTTCTTTTAAGTTTTGTATATGTTAATACTACGCAGGGTCCGAATGAAAAGAATAAGAAAACGTCATGGCAGATAAATGTTTTTAGTTTTTTCTTATCAATTAACTAAAAGTTCGACTTCCTCTAACATTCTAATGAAAAATAATGACAACAAAATCTTGAGACTTATTTTGTGTAACACAATAAAGATAAAGATAAACGAAACATAGTGCGTGAGATACTTTATTGATCGTATTTTCTATAATAAGTATGTTCTGGGGAAAATATAGTTATACTATTTCGTGTTTTTTATTATCGACCATGTGTAGCCTAATTCATGTGGAGAAGAACGAATGCTACTTTGTTACTAAAAGTAGAAAACCTTGTCCAGTTAGTACAGAACTTAGAAGCAGGAAAACAATACTGGAAAAAAGCAGGGAAACAACTGACTGTTAGTACGTAGAATCTCAAATAAGCCTAACACCCGTATTTGTTTGTTATTGTTGTTTTTCACCTGGGCCGCACCTTATGCACACAATGGATTTCAGGTCAGAGGTCCTGTGGCTCAGAAATAGCCGTACCTAATATTAGCTGTGGATCAGAGGAGAGGCAACCACGTGACAACACCAGCCGCCTGAAAAGGGTACTCCCAGCTGATAATGCAAAGCGTGTTTGGTAGCATCATATCACGAACGCGAGATTCTCAAGTATGGAGTCCTATACATTAAACACTAGGAATATCTGGGATAATAAAAAAAACGATCACCTTAGACTGCATTTATTTTTCGTCCTTTTATTCTACATACAACTTAGACTTATATGTTGGATTTCAATGTTTCTCAAGGCATTCAAACCCGTAACTTTGTGCACGTACATTTCTTTCGCCGTATATTTAATGATATGAATATTGCTTCTGTTTTTATAAAATGACAAAAAAAAGCTAAACCGAATTACATAAACTTCACACTCGCGATTGAAACAGATTTAGGCAGTTTGTTTTATGTTTTCTTTTTCTTTTAAATACACCATATATATATATGTAGCATAAATAAGTCGTACTTCCTGCAGTTTTGTTGCTCACAACCAAGACTGGTGAACTGATGCAACCTCATTGACCAGTTAATAAATTTGTACCAAAAAAACCCTCGATCCAGTTTTGAAATAATATATTTGAGTTTTTCAGCGATCTTACTCTGAGTTTTCCATAAATTTCCTGTTATACCACAATCAAGAAAGATATGCTAGGAATTTATAGGTTTAAATCTTGATCTTAGATACCACTTCGATTAAACTATTTATTGAATATATATAGCGCGTACTTTCTTATATGCATTATACAATCGTCGAGGTTATTAACTTTAACTTTAGAAAAACTCATAAAACCCTAATGCTTTTGAAAGACGGACCTGTCTTCTTTAGAGGTTCTTTAATGATTTTCAACCTTTTTGTTTCTATGTGTATTTTAATAACATGTACATTGACTTTAATATGGTGTATCTAATTTGAAAAGCTTCATGAAAACGTTACTGGGTTAGCCAACATAATAAATTTAGACCAGCTGGTAAGTTTATATTTTAAGATTAATAATGTACGTGCTACACCGACATATACTACCCAAATTATACAAGGTACGTCCCGTAATGACCTGGTGTCTTCTACCAACCAGTTGGTGCTACAACCACTTGTGTCTTTAAGATCACCAAGCGAACACTGTCTTATAAACAAATAATGCAAGAAAATCCTATAAACTATAATTACACGCAACTAACTTATGTTTGCGAAACGGATAATATAGCTTCACGACCACAACATAAAATAATAACTGTTTCACCAGTAAGTAACAAAATTATGGAGGTTTAATGAATGGGAGGAAAAAGGTCACAAAACAGCATCTGCTAATGACATCGCAAGCAACTCATATCATCATATTTCGCGTAAGATAATATTAGGCAGACATAAACTGTGAATTCCTTGTAATAAATTGCAATTAATTACCTATGTTTGCTCTTTGCAAGATACTTTTTCTTTACTAGAAAATGTTTTTGTATTCATATTTTCATCTTAGCGTTTGAACAGACAGGAAAGAACATTAGTACAGAGCATCACAGCTGGCGAATTCCAAGCGATTCTAGTCTCTTCTTTTCTATCCCTGATATACAACTGTGTTCATGTTAGACCTACTTTAAGAAATACTTACTAAGATAGCTGTAACTTTATACAGATCAGTAATGAATGCACAGTTCCAAAATCCAAGGCACATCTAGTTATATCGATAAGTACGTAGCATACTGGATAATTTTTCGATTCTGTAGTGTAGCTATTATGCAAATTAAAAGCGTATCAAATACATTAAAAAAAAAAGGGTCAAAGAAAAAGCGCTGTAGTATAACCATATATTTAATGGATTCGTGGAACAAAATTGGGTTTGTATGTGTAAAAGAAAAGGAATATAGAACATAATAATTTATGCTTACATCTTCTGAACTGAAACTTTGGAAGTATTTATATTATTTGGAATGTACTTATAACACGTTAAAATAATTTCCTGGTGAAAAACGCTCTAAACAATGATAATCTCTTTAGGGAGCTCGACTCGCAATATGCGGGTCGCGGGTTCGAATACCCGTCCCACCAAACATGCTCACCCTTTCAGCCGTGGGGGCGTTATAATGTGAAGGTCAATCCCACTATTCGGTGGTAAAAGAGTAGCCCAAGAGTTTGCGGTAGGTGGTGATGACTAGCTGCCTTCCCTCTAGTCTTACACTGCTAAATTAGGGACGGCTAGCGCAGATAGCCCTCGTGTAGCTTTGGGCGAAATTCAAAACAAACAAACAAAACGACAGTCTAGTAGTAATAACAAGAAGTCTTGTTGGCGACTAGAAGCAACGTTATCATTTTGATACTGCCATACGAAGCAGATATTTTAGTAGTAACCATACTTACTGACGAGAGTTCGGGAAAGCAGGCATTTGGAAAGAGTTGGGTATTTCATCAATAAACGTTACTTTTAAAAATCCTACTGATCCAACTCGTAACATATGTTTTCGCTGGTGCATCACATATCTTAAAACTCGCAAGGCACCTTTTATTGTAAAGCAGTTTCATTCTTGACAAACGTTGTCATTAATGCGAATACCTTGCCTGAATTACTCCGTTTAACATCAACATCAGAAATAGTTTTCTCATAAAAATCTCATTATCTAACTATTAATGTAAATAAAGGATGTGTCTTTATTGACACAATATTTCGCTATAACAGTTTGTCAGGTGCAGCTAATAACCATGAAGTACACTAATTTACTTGAAACTAAACTGAAGCATCATTGTCAGTTAATCGAACTTTAGTACACGTGTTAAAAAGGTTGAGATCCTCCTGAAATAATAACAAACATTCATTATACTTGTCATAAGGCATTAGTATTGATCATATTATATTTTTAGCACTGCATTCTTTATCTTGTCTCTTAGGAATTCTCAAGAATTAGAAGAGTGTATAGTAATAGTATTCAACTACAATATGTATATGTTTACCATATACTTTGCCGACGCCGTGTTTTGCTGAATCCAGAACTCATCAGACTGGCTGAGACACAACGAACACAGTAACGTTGTGAGAAGAGGAAACCCACTACACACTTTAAATAAAAGTACAAAGATACAGCTTTTGGGTGGATTATTTATTCTTATTTAACGAGTGGTCGAAACTTTGTAAATAAAAGTTAATAAATAATTCACTCCAAAGCTGTAATGGTTGGAATACTGTTTTTATAAGCCATTTGTTACAACAACAATTGCTATGGTGTAAAAGACGTTCACACCATAAAAAAAATATCCATCATTCTTGAATTTAAACTGTTGAAAGAAACCAAAGCCATAATAGTGAGTGAATCATATGAGTAAACCAACAGGTGAAAAATTCAAACCATAGACTTTAGAATAGGTCATACGTTACTATATGAAATATATCTTCATAATTGTATTTATAAGTATGTTTACACATATTTGTATTATTCCAACCTATCATATCAATACCGACATAAAACAGTATCGAAAATATATATAAACCATCATGAAATTGTATTGAGATTTTGTCAAAATTCAAACCTATTAAAGATCTTTAAAATGCAGTTAATATTTCTACACTAGAGGTCAAACTTTATATTTATTCATTTAGGTTTTTTAATTATTAAAATGGATTCTTTATTCATTCAGTCAAGAAAACTATCTCATTTAGATAAGATCTGACATCAGATAAGATGTTATGTGCTTGTCGTATCCAAGGTTCTTTAACATAATGCTCAGCAATAGCATTGTTTATGTTGAGATTTTGGATGTCACGTACATGTTCAGATATTCTATCATGTACAGGTTGGAATATTTATTCTATATACAATGTTGTTCATATTTAAGGGCTATACATTTATTTTCTTCACATTGTGTTTATTTATTATATGCCGAGCCTGCTATTAAAGCTTTAAGGGAAGTGCGTGGTTTTCGTACTATTTTAATTATTCTCTTCAGTTCTATGAGAATATTATCACGTATATATGGTATCACCCAATTAGCCTAAGCTTTAAACACGCACTTCTTAATATTAGGATTCAAGGGAATGTGTCTGTTCTGTTTTCACCTACCAAAATCAATTATTATCTGAGTAAGTATTTTTTCGAAAACAGTCATCAATGTTTCCCGAACCAATGAGATTTTATAGTTTCAGCAAAATGTTGTTTTGTAGCTGGTGTTTTTACCTTTGGGTCTTCCAGCTGACTTTAGATGGGAGTTGAACTTTGAAAGACTAGTCATTCCGCAAGGCTTGCTACGGTGCCTTGATAGTCTGGAGAGTCAGCTTGACTACCTAATCCATCACAGTAGATTTGAGTTAAAGGGTTGGGTATGTCTCATGTGGGTGCTATTGGCCAATCACAGAGTGATTGTGCTTATCTTCCTTCTGATGGCATTTCTTTGATCAAGGGTTCCATTATCCTCCTCAGTGGCTGGTACTTCCTGAGGTTTCTAGGGTAAGTGACTGCTGCCCAGCATTCAGTGTTTAACCAATACAAGTTGTACTGCTTATGGTTATAGCAATAGCAGGATCAAGCTTAACCTGACATTGTACAAGGGTGTATACAATGAATAAAGACCATAGTTATGTGTGCTAAGAGAAGTAATAACGTTTCTTTGACCAAAACATCAAAGCTACTCTACAGACATTAGGTCTTTTTTACTATTTTTAATATTTGTTCGTTTTAGAAAGACTAAATACTTACGAAGACCAAAACAAACGAAATAGTATAGGTACGGTACG
>NW_013665621.1:1208483-1212511 GCF_000517525.1 Limulus polyphemus
ACCTATCAAAATCACTTATTATCTGAGTAAGTATTTTTTCGAAAATAGTCATCAATGTTTCCCGAACCAATGAGATTTTATAGTTTCAGCAAAGTGTTGTTTTGTAGCTGGTGTTTTTTACCTTTGGGTCTTCCAGCTGATTTTGAAAGAATGAGATGATGGTCTGTCCAGCATTTTGTCCCCCTCATTGCTTTTGTAACACTAACATCTTAAATGTCGATCTTCCTGGCAATGACATAATCTATCAGATGTCAATATTTTGAACTAGGACGCACCTATTAAATCTTGTTTTTGTTGGTGATGATAATATTGTGCTCAATGCATGTCTTCAGTAGGATTAGACCATTACTCTTGCATTTATCAATGCCTTACTTGCCTATGATGTTCAGCCAGGTCTGGTGTTCTGACCTAACACGAGCATTGAAATCACCAAGAAGGACAAGTTTGTTTTTCTTTGGTACCTGAGAGATGGTGCAATTTAAGTCCTCATAGAATTTGTCTTTGACTTCGTCTGGGTTTATCATAGTTGAAGCATATGCAATGATGATAGTTGCATGAAATATACCAGCAGAGTCAAGGTCACGAGGTGGCCCTTTACACCCTGATGCAAGCTTTCCAGCTGGTTGACGATGCTTGAGATGACAACGAAACCAACAACTAACTCTGAGCATTTTTCAGTACTATGACCACACCAGAAGAACATGGAGCTTGCCTCACTTCACTCTCTTGTCCAGCTCCATCTTGGTTCAAGTGGCAAGACAAAAGCTAGACGGAGGATGCAGTGAATGGCCAACAGTACCTAAGCACCCGTACCTACAGTCTAATAAAGTGATTGTGCTTATCTTCCTTCTGATGGCATTTCTTTGATCAAGGGTTCCATTATCCTCCTCAGTGGCTGGTACTTCCTGAGGTTTCTAGGGTAAGTGACTGCTGCCCAGCATTCAGTGTTTAACCAATATAAGTTGTACTGCTTATGGTCATAGCAATAGCAGGCTCAAGTTTAACCGGACATTGTACAAAGGTGTACACAATCAATAAAGACCATAGTTATGTGTGCTAAGAGAAGTAATAACGTTTCTTTGACCAAAACATCAAAGCTACTCTACAGACATTTGGCTTTTTTCTATTTTTAATATTGTTCATTTTGAAAGCAAATACTTCGAAAGCCAAAACAAACGAAAATGTATGGTAGGAGAAAACTAGTTTTTTCAGCAAATAATTTCATAATCGTTTTGAAGAATCTTTAATTTTTCTATTTCTTTTTTAAGGCACAAGTTGTAGGATCAGTACATGCTAATACTTGTTTCACATTTTTTACATGCCCCCCCAGTGGCACAACGGCATGTCTGCGACCTCACAACGTTAGAAACCGGTTTTCGATATCTGGGGTGGGAAGAGCACAGATAGCCCCTTATGTAGCTTTGTGCTTGATTACAAACAAACATATTTTTCACAAGTAATTGTTGAACAAAAATATCATTTTGTATTAACAGCAATATTACATTTCAAGTGGAATTAATTTTGATGAGGAAATTTAAATACGAAATTTTGAACCAGTTATAACATACAGAGGATTGAATACATTATACTAAAATGATTTTAATTATACAGATCTGCAAATCATAGCCGAAATAAAGTCATGGTGAAACACAATGTATCAGAGATACAACTGTGAATGTTTATTTGGCGTTCATAGATAGTATGATGCCACTGAAATTTAATCGCTTTCAGGAAAGGTAAGAAACAGCCATTTTCAACGCAAAATATTCATACACTTTGATAATAAGGATGTGTTCAGAACACGGATTTAGAATTTTCAAGACGGGAGATAGCTCTTGTACTTAACAGTTTAAGGAAAAAAAAGGAACATGAATCAATTTGGAGAACCAGAACCATCAGAAAGAGATCTCCAAACCGTAATAAGCAAAGGTCAGTGTGCCAGAAGCCGTTCTCATTGCCCAGGCAACATTATGCAACATAATCAAGAAGGCTATCCATCTGGAAAAGCCACACAAGTCACGTTTACAAAAATGGTTTCCATGACATATCGTTCAACCATTGCAAACCTTAATGATCTAAAGAATGAAACAGGTATCATGATAGCTATGCTATAAGAACACATACTGGTCAAGTGGCTGGATGCAGCAACTATGGATTTCTGTGCAATTGGACAGTTGAAACGTGCACTGGGAAACTGGCATCCTCATATACTAGACGATGTATGGAAAGTAACCAAAAGAACTGACCTACTTTGGACGTGAAAGCCTTGGGACGGAATCTTTTGCAATAGAAACTATTACAGACCTATTGCTAAGACACATTGTCGTCAGATAGAGTGTGACCAATCACGAATATTAATGACGTATTGAGGCTTTAAAATCGTTTTAATATAGCGTACTCGTTGCAAATGTATATTTGTTTAATATAAAAATATACTTTTTGAATTGACAAAATTAACTGTGACTTCAGGTTAAAATTCGATCGTTAACAGTACATTTATGGTTTGATGTTTGTAGTTCTGTTTAATAAAGGGTAACTGCTTAGTTTATCATATGTACTATTGGTATTTAACTCCATTATTGTGATGTCTTGTTGTTGTAGTTAATATTGTAATTATATAGTTTGAAGATGTTGTTTATTGTCCAATAAAACAATGTTTACCATCCTGAATCTGCCCTACCTGGTTGTATGTTTCGGAGTGTATAGAAACTCTAAGAAAGTTGTACTACAAAGATACATCATGTAACAATATAAAGTAATACGATGTAGATTTATAAGCTTAAAGAAAATTACACATTCAGAGCTCTTCAGCATAACTACAAATGACTTGTTTAAATCTAATGATTTTTCTCTCCCAAAAAATGAACTCGGTCTTAAATTTTCTACATTAAATATAGTCTTAATATTTGCACAAAAATTCATAAATGTTGTTTGTAAGAACTTGTTTACAAATTTGTATCTTTATATGCAATATTCAGAAGAAGAAAATAGTGTTTTATCCTCTTGTTGTGTGTTTGTTGTTCAGAAAATATGACGGTATAGGAGTGTTTTCAATTGTTTAATGTGATTGTGTACTTGAATAGTTTACACTGAAATAACATATTTTTTTATGTTGGATTTGTTTTGTTTCGACGTAAACCATATATTATGAAAAATACCCGGACTGGAATGTTACACATTGAAATTGTTTTTGACATTTCGTACATAGTTAAATAGTTTTTAACAGTACATTTAACACTTTATTAACTTTCTAGGTGAAAGTTAACAAGAAATTAATAAAAAAAGGTATTTTAATCTCTGGTGGCGGGCTTCGTGTTGGGTTCTCTCATTAAGGTAAACGCCGGACTGGAAAATTACATGAAGATGTGAGGATGTGGAAGAATTTTTTTTTGTGTTTTAATATGATAGTGGGTTAAAAAATTTTACACTGAGAGAACATTCCGAATATAAAGTTAATTACTGAGATAAATTAGCTGTTCTTCTTTTATAAACGTACACCATTAATTAACAATAATATTTTACTTCGTATGTTGTTTTAATATTTTGTATGTAGCTTGAGAGAAGATGTTGGTTTTAAACTTGCCAACTTTACAAGTGAAATACAGTGAGAAATGAATAAACAACAGATTTAGCTACTGCTGGTGGACTTCATATTGAGTTCCCTCAATAAAATAAAACCCAAACAACAGACTTAGCTTCTGCTGGTGGACTTCATATTGAGTTCCCTCATTAAAATAAAATCCAAACAACAGACTTAGCTACTGCTGGTGGACTTCATATTGAGTTCCCTCATTAAAATAAAATCCAAACAACAGACTTAGCTTCTGCAGGTGGACTTCATATTGAGCTCCCTCATTAAAATAAAATCCAAACAACAGACTTAGCTTCTGCTGGTGGACTTCATATTGAGTTCCCTCATTAAAATAAAATCCAAACAACAGACTTAGCTTCTGCAGGGGGACTTCATATTGAGTTCCCTCATTAAAATAAAACCCAAACAACAGACTTAGCTTCTGCAGGGGGACTTC
>NW_013665621.1:1213378-1234693 GCF_000517525.1 Limulus polyphemus
ACTGGGGGGGGGGCATATATTCAGTATATTAGTGCTCAAGAGTATGTGTATTTTCTAAAAAAATATCTAAAAAAAGAAAAATATTTCAGTCAATATATAAGCTCTTTAGACTGTATGTCTGTTTCCTTAAAAGCTTGAACGAGAAAAAAAACAACAACCTGTTTAAAAGCTTGATGAATGCATAATATGTAAATTCGATATTTGTAGCTAAAACTACACCTAAGTAAAACGAATGTATGAAGATTGCATGGTAAGACAATAAATCATCATTGTAGTATATATGTATATAATTTTCTACTTTGATACACTTTTGGAAATGTAAATATTTTACAGTTTTTACATTACAATTTTTGAAGGCACTATACATCTCTAACCATTTTATTCTATTGTGTTACATAGACCACAATGAGATATCGACTTACAGTAGTATCGAGTTAATCTCTAACCATTTTATTTTATTATGTTACATAGACCACCATGAGATATCGACTTACAGTAGTATCGAGTTAGTACATCTCTAACCATTTTATTTTATTATGTTACATAGACCACCATGAGATATCGACTTACAGTAGTATCGAGTTAGTACATCTCTAACCATTTTATTTTATTGTGTTACATAGACTACCATGAGATATCGACTTACAGTAGTATCGAGTTAGTTCATAAAGTCCATGCTACTCTTCTTGTTTATCATCACACAACGTCAAAAGTGTTTTCGTTACTGCTGCATTTATTAGGACCTTAAAGGCTTCACATTCGAAAAGTGCGTAAATAATTAGGGATATGTGTGAGTCACAACTTTTAAATACATATATAATTGAATAGTTCATATGAAATACAGAAAGACAAAATAGCTCCCATGCAATATAGTTCTTTTAGGGCAATAAGTGTCACATATAAAGAAGATGTGGTACTTCGGAAACTGTTTCCATTTACTGTTGTTGTATATTTTAGCGCAAAGCTACACAATAGACTATATACGCTCTGTTCAACCCGGGGAATCGAATCCCGGATTTCAGCGTTGTGAGTCCCTAAACTTTCCAATGACTTACTGGGGAAGTTTTTTCATTTAAGTTAACCGGAAGAGACAGACATTTCAATTTTATTAAACTGTCGTGGTTACGTTGATTGATAAACTTTACCAACACAGTAAAGAAATGTTGCAACAATTAATTTACAGTGATATATATAATACAGTAATTTTCTACTCAAAATACGTGAAAGTATTGTTATTCTTTAGTTAATAGGAAAATATTTTTCAATGTTTTATTTTATCTTTCTGGATGGACCTTTCGAATAATTTTGAAGTTGCTAGCACGTGCAAAATTGATTCACTTACTAAGGAACACTTAAAATGATAAGTTCTACTAAATTTTGCAGAGCCCGGCATGGCCAGGTGGATAGGATGCTCGACTCGTAATCTGAAGGTCGCGGGTTCGAATCCCGTCACACATGCCAACCTCCGCCTTTGCCTGGTCCCAAGTCCACGATGAGAAAGGAGGAGGGTTGGGCGCGGGGCTAGCAACTCCACCCCGTAAAAACCAACCTGCTACAAGTAACTGCAACAACAACTTTCGCAAAATGATCGCCTTTCAGTTAGTTCATGTTTCAGACGTTACACATACAATAAAATTCGCAAAATCATCGCCTTTCAGTTAGTTCATGTTTCAGACGTTACACACACGAACTGGATAACGATTCAGATAAAAGCGTTTGAAGATATTTGACTTTTTACTTACGAGTTTCCTACTTCTAATAAATTCCTCTTTTCTATCTAAGTTTTGATTTTTGTTTCTTGTTCAGCCAATTTAGAATCAGAAGTGACTTCCAAGGTCACTTACATGAAAGTTTATTCGAAGTACGTAACTGTGCTGTTCTGCTTATTTCATTAAAAATTTTGTAAAGTTTGTAAATATAGTTCTTAGTTTTTCTTATGACCTTTATTGTTTTGGCTTTAAAACATTCATTGAAATATGTCGTTACGAAATTACAACAATCTCGTTACTTTCTCTGGTGCCGCTTCAGAATGATTTAAAATTGTTCAAACTGAAGATTAATTTAATCTTATATGCATGAGATGTTAAATAAAATCCTGCTCGTCGTTTGTATTTTTCTTATTCCTCTTTATATTAGGACAAACACTAGCAACCAAGTCTTTGTGATGACACGCGCTCTTAAATACATAAATAAACAAAACTGCCCTTGGGCAACAGTAAGACCAAATAATAGTCTAAAGTCAATTGAGAATAACAAAGTTTCAAACATTTCGATTGAATGCTCGGAAAGCCAGCTCGTCATCTTATCATAAGAGTAGAAACTTTAGCTCATATCCCAATAGCTTAATGATAACTTATAAATTTACTAGAACTTGTTTTCGATTCTACTTGATGCCACATCAAATAACATGTTATTTGATGCCACATCAAATAACTTCCTTGTCCTAACTATACTACCACAACTCTACTTATATGGAACTCAGCCCTGACAGCCACATCAAATAGCTTCCTTGTCCTAACTATCCTATCACAACTCTACTTATATGGAACCCAACCCCTGACAACCACATTAAATAACTTCCTTGTCCTAACTATCCTATCACAACTCTACTTATATGGAACCCAACCCCTGACAACCACATCAAATAGCTTCCTTGTCCTAACTATCCTACCACAACTCTACTTATATGGAACCCAACCCCTGACACCACATCAAATAGCTTCCTTGTCCTAACTATACTACCACAACTCTACTTATATGGAACCCAACCCCTGACAACCACATCAGATAAATTCCTTGGCCTAACTTTGCCATCACGACTACATCTATGCAGAACCCAGCCCCTGCCAACTACATCAGCTAAATTTCTTGGCCTAACTATCCCACCATTACAATATATATATGGAACCCACCTCCAGACAACCACATCAGTTACGTTTCTTGACCTATCTTTGCAACCATGATTATACCTATACTGAACAAAGTTCCTAACAACCACATCAGTTAACTTTATTGGCCTAACTTTCGATATTAGTATTATGTGAGTTAACCACATAAATAATATATAAAAAGGAAATAAGAAGTGTATCTGGTAACAACAGGGTCGTGTCACCTGAAAATATCATTAAGATTTAAAAATTTTACATAAGATCAGTATTTGAATACGCATATCCAACATCGCTTAATGTAAGGGAATTTAAACTTGATAAATTACACAGCCTATAGATTACCAATAATGACATCATTAAAGTTTCTCCGCAACTACCTAAACCTCCATATGTCATCAGATAAGCTTCTTCAATGTTCAAACAGTTACTGCAGAAAAATCGAAATAAAAACAGTCTCCTTTGTGAACTGGTGAAAACAAATATACATGATAATAATTAAGTTAAATACCTCTCCCCTGTTAATATTTATTTTAACCTTTATTCTTTGGCCACCTAAAGCTAGATAGCAACAAATAGAACTCATTAATGTGTTAAAATAGGACTGTCTGTAATTAATACAAATATTTCAACATATCGTACTAATGAAGTGACTACCCATGGACATTCTTTTTATGGGCCGTGTGATAGTTTCTAATACCCATAAACTCTCACGTGTATTCCAAATCTCATCGCCGGCTGCATGGAAGTTATTTATTAGCCCTGAATTGCGCTCTACTTCAAGATGAGAGGAAGCGGTATCCTCTGTACCTGATCTTCCAAGGTAACCAAATATCGAACACCTCATCATAATAACCAGATAATTTTATCCGACTGTTTATCGATCTTTTGGAAAAGGCGTACGATCCTGTTGAGTTTATTTACCAATTGTAATTTGGCAAAAGGTGGTAAGATTCAACTAATTTTATATACCAATTGTAATCGAAATTCGTTCAATCAGCTCTTAGTAACTATTTTTGACGCCAGACGGAAAACTGTGCTTTATATATATATATATATATAAAGATGTTTATGTTCTATTAGCTTAGATTGAACAATTTATTTCCCGAAACTTATTCTTTTTTTAATTAAAAAAAGTCTTCTATGTCCATAGCACAAATAAGAAAAATTAAGTTGTCGCTGTTATGAAATAATGCGAGAGGTGATATTTATTAGCTATGTAAGTTGTGCTTATCGAAGTTGAAACCTCAATGTAGATTATAATACTGTTTATCAGGTTTAAAGATGGAATACTTATATTCAAGACTGAAAATGTTGTGTGTGGGTATAAATGTCCTAAATATATTTTAGTTTACACTGGATCTACCACTAGAACCATGCATAGAAGTGTGTATAGTCTAAAGATGTGAATAATACCATGTAAGTAATGAACAATTCATACTTCTCACAAAAACGAATAGTGAACAATAAATTATTTCTAGACTTCAATTGAAATTGAATATGCAAATCAGTGCAATTCATTTGCTGCTAAATAACTAACAATACCTATGAAAACAAAAACTTTGGTACATAAGCTATACCTTTTAGAAAAATATACATTTCAAACAATGATACTTAAATGTATCATTGAAATATATTTCAATCTGTATTTTCCCAAACACTTTAGACATAACATAATTAGTATTAATAAATCACCGTATTTTAACAGTATTTATTCAATTAGAACATTGTAATGAAAGGCCTCAGTACACTAACAACAGTAGGGCCGGACAGGATATTTTTTGAGTTGTCTGAATTTGTAAACCTGACTGTGTCTTCAGTTGAACGAGAATAAACAAACTGGATACGGTTTAAGGACAGTGTAAATTTGTTTTCATGAATTTCACAACAACTACAAAGAAAAACCATCAACTCTGGCTCCCTACTGGAATACTGGGTACAATTACAGTTTTTCTTCTCTCAAGTTGAATTTATCTCTGCAAAACCAGTCATGAAATAAGCCAAATAAGAAAGACCTAGAGAGTAAAACCTTTTTCTTGGCCCCTGATGATTCAGATGTACTTCATCGTAAAAAAGACCATAACTATTATTACTAGATACAGTCACATAACAAAGAAACGTATTAAGAGTTTGTAGTATGGGGCTTAAAAACACTACAAATAGAGAGGGTATTACCTGATACTAATTGTGGAATGTATTTTAAAAAAATATATCATAATTCTATATTCAGGGAGTTCTTCCTGAATTTCTTGTTAACTGGTACACACATCATCCACAGTCCACAAAAGATGTAGAAAAGTGATGTCATCTTTCAAGCACATGCTGCCACTACAGATAGAATGAAGAGAGTAAGATGCTTATTTGTCATTCGGGTTTCTACAAGATAAAAAAAGTTTCATTTAAATTAAAGAATGTACCAAAGAAAAAAAAGACTATATCCAATCAGTAGAACACTTGCAAAGTCAACCAAAATTAAGAACTGGGGTGGGTTGAGGGGTATGAAACACACCTTTGTAAGATGTGAATAAGACATATTCATGTTTCTGATGGAAGAAGAGAACTGGAGTGAGTTGAGGGGTACGAAACACACCTTTGTAAGAGGTGAATGAAAATTTTTCATGTTTCTGATGGAAGAAGAGAACAGGCGTGGGTTGAGGGGTACGAAACACACCTTTGTAAGATGTGAATGAAAAATATTCATGTTTCTGATGGATGGAGAGAACTGGGGTGGGGTGAGGGGTATGAAACACACCTTTGTGAGATTTGAATGAAAAATATTCATGTTTCTGATGGAAGGAGTATAGAAACAATTAATGAAGCATGTAATAAATATAATTATTAGTAATTGTTTGTTGTCTGGCTTTTTATAAAACTGGTAGTGACATGTTCATTGTTCTCTACTTAGCATAAAAGACTTGGCTCATAAAATAGCGAAAAACATAATCTATAACAGTGTATTAATTTAAAGATAAAGAATAAATATAAATACATAAATGCTTTCATTTGTATTCTTATTATTTCTTTTCTGTGCCATTTTTAAAATTAAAATAAAAACATTAAATTCATTTGATGGTACTACATAATTTCATTATAATAAACTTTATTTCAGTGAAGCAGTCAAAGACTTCCAAACTTCTCTTAATCTTGTGGCACAGCAGTATGTCTGCGGACTTAACAACGCTAAAAACCAGGTTTTATACTCGTGGTAGGTAGAGCACAGATAGCCCATTGTGTAGCTTTGTGCTTAACTTTAAAACAAACAAACTTAACCTTGTTATATGAAATGTATTCGGTCACATCAATCAATCTACATAATACCCCTTTTACTGAATTCGAATTGAAATCTGTAGATTTGTAATTCTAACCATCACAATAGAGGAAATATATTCATGATAAATTCAAAAAATAAGTTCAGTATGTATTACTATTTGCAAAGGCACTAAACAGTAGAGAAATATTTTATATTTTGCAAACTTCAAAAAATATTTTAAAATTGCATCATTATCAATCGTTAACTGGATTCACCAAAGGAGTAACAAAAACTTTGTTATGTTTCAGAACTTCAGTCTATTTATTATCATTTAAAATATTGTACAATAAATAACATATAAGTAGAAAAAAATATGTATATAAAGTCAAACAAAAAAATGCAAAGGTGAGATAAAAGACAAAATATTCATACATTATTTATTTTAGTTTGAATGATAAATTTGTTAAACTCTTGGATCTACTAACAAAACTGTTAAAACTGACAAACTTTGCCATATTTTTGACATTTCGAAACAAAGTTAATGAAAAATTAAAGTATGTTGAAAGATAAATGTTCAAAATCCTTATATTTGGTTTTGGGCAAGTATTGACTTTGGAACACCAGATAAGTCTTTGAAACTAAACCTTCTAAGTAAACTTGTGAACATTTACATTCATTCATGCATAAATCCAACACGTTACTGAAAGAAAAATTGTTTTACAATAATTTATTTCATGCCTCATATGTGGCTTCAGTGGCTTGTAGATTTACTACAAGAAGGTGATTGTAATGATACCAAAATTCAAGTTGACAAGGTGTTCTATTACGTGTAATAGTGGTAACAGGCATGATCTAGTTTTATTTATCTTTAATATCCGCAAGGAAAATAATAATCATCCTTTTTAATCAAAGGTAACAACGGACTCAAAATATTTATTAAGCCACATGCTACTCTGAGAATTTTGTCTAATGCTGTGAAACTAGCGCTATCGTCTGTTTGTTGCAAGGTAATTGGGATTGTGCTGTCTCGTATACGATATTTATTTGTGTTTCCTATTACCCGCTCAATGTGTATTCTTACATATGTTAAATGTCTTGTTAGAGTAACTTCACTCGTATTTAGTTGCTGCTAGGTGTTTTTTTTTTTTTTGCCTTTAGTAAAACCAATGAGTTCTAATTGGGGATCACAAATGTTAAATGAATCTGCAATATTAAAACCTCTATCTACCAAATTGGTATCTCCAAGAAAGAAGCACTTTTAAATAACTACACTGCTCTGTAAGATGTTTATCACTAGCGCAACCTTTAGATATGTAAGTTGTAAAACCTTGTGGGGCTATGCAAGTTAAGTATTTGATTGTAAGAAATATATTTTAGCTTTTGCTTTGTTAGTCTTTCAGTAAAAAATTTAAAACAATCTATAACTGACACACAATTGTGATAGAGTTCTATGTATCTCTGATCTATCATACTGAAATGTTATGAGGATACGTTATTCATTTAAGATATGTATAAAATTAGAAAAGGTCTTCACAATGGCAATGGATTGAACTTTGAAAACAAAGGTCCTCACAATGTAGGTTTCATCAGTGTCGGAAAAAGATGATGAAACAGTTGTAATGATACATTTATGTCGATGTTTTGCTGTATCAAATTTAACACTGCCACATATAAATGAAGATTTGTTAGAACAGTGAAGACTTTTTCTTTCAAAGTCACTGATGGCTTCACAGTGGCACTCCTAACCAGTTTCCTGCTTGCCCAGCTGATTAGTTTGGAAGGGCGGCCTGATCTGGGTAGTGACTGGATGATATGAAGCACATTCCACATCTTAATGATGGACTTCACTGTACTCAAAGGGATAATCAGTGAGTTTGAAATTTTCTAGTAACCTTCTCCTAACCTGTGCTTCTCTACCACGTTATCCCTGACTTGTTTCGAAAGCTCCTTGGTCTTCATTGTTGGTTTACTGTATAACAAAATGAGTTGGGACTTGTTAAACCCCTCTGATTACACACAGACAGAGACTATTAGACTAATTTTGTGACCTTTGAAACTAATCTTTTGCACCTGAACTGATTTAGGGTTGCCGCAGCAATGGAGTTGAATACTTATGCAATTGAGAATATTCTAATTTTCTTTGAAAATCTAACTTATAAAATATCAGCGTTTATTTACCTTTCTCAGTTTCGAGTAGATTGTGTAGATTCTAAATATAAATTCATATTTGCATATTTCATAATAGCAGCCTCAAATGGCAAAAAAATGGACATGAACCATGGTAATTATCAATATTTATAAAATAATAAAATGTATCATTGTTAAGTGGAATATGTTACTTAACTGATTGTTAATTATGTATTAAGTGACAAGTAAATAATTCATCTCATCAAAAAATTCTTATTAAAATGTGGAAGTCTAGGTTATGTTATTAGCAAATTATTATTATCCAAGACGACTAGTATATGCAGATAAAGCTATTCGTATTACATTAGGAGATACTGCTCTTGGAGTTAAAATGGAAGTACATTTAATGGTAATCTCTTGTGTGTGTACTTTGAATAAATCATTGCATATTTAAATTAAAATGTGTAAGTTTAACGGACTGTAAAAACTAATTACTGTTAATTTATTTTAACAAAAAACGTGTACAGTAAGGGGTTAGGTCAATACTATAGTTCTGAACACCACAATGAAGATGTGGGAAGCTTATTACAAACAACAGAGAGCAAGAGGGACCAATTTCTTCCACAATTTAAACATAAACGTATCAGCAAAAATGAATTACATCTAAAGGTGCAAAAAGTAAAACAACTTTAATTTCATTATACATAGATTAGAAACATAGCTATGTAACCACACAATTAAAGAAATGTGTGCCATTTAATATATCTCGTATATATTAATGTCAATATTTCTGATTTTCTGTTCCTGTTTACAAATGTTGACATTATTACCTAAAGAATATTTCTTAACCACTTTTGTTTCATGAATCCCTACTAATTGTATGGCAAAGTTTGTCAGTGTACTTCTGTAGTTTCTTTCCTTTTTGCCTGTCAAAGTTAGCTCCCACTGAAGGATTTTATACATTACCGATTAGGCCTAGGTGTTACTCCTAAATCTATTTATATCCTACAAATATAATAACCGAGTTTTCTATAAAATAATGTTAGAAATATCTTCTCTGGTAAGATTCTTGACAGGTGCACTCGCGTTTTACTTCAAATTATTTAACCAGCAAACAAGCATTCATAAAAAAAATAGTGAGTAAATATAGATGATAGGCCACTATCCAAAAAATATCTGTTGAGCATTATTCAATTAATCATTTTCTGGTCAAGCCAATGTAAATTATTGTTATAATTCACCTTTTGTTTTATTCGCAGGTATTATATATCAAAAAATTATACTGAAAAAGATCTACACCATCAAATTCGAAAGAAAAGCAATTTATTGGGATTATAGAAGTATACCAATTTCAAATACGATTACCTTAGTATATATACCATGGTTATTAATTATCGGGATAAACAAAAACTAAAAACGTTTTACCTGTGAAAAAAGCAGATGTGACAGGACATTACATCGCCTTCACAGATCACATTTATTGGACAAAGGTTAGTAGAGATACCCAGGATACAACAAAAGGATTGTATAATTCAATTAAATATTATCTCAGTTTTAATTACATTTCTTACAAGCATTGTACCATACAGAAGTCACGCCACATTGACCTTGGTTCCCACAAATATTCTGTTCTTGTGTTTCAGCTGTTTACTTTCTTCCACCTTTCAGGTGTCCACACATCACTTGCACACACTAAACTGACCCACTTAGTTCTAATTTGATTGTAGTTAAAACACGTTGTTATCAAGAATCATATTCACGAAGAGTTCGCAGTAGCAATAATTGCCAGTGGCCTTTGAAAAAGCCTATTTCAGAATTTCTATAGCACTAAGTATAAAAGTCCCAGGCACAGATACTAAGAATAAATGGGTTGAATAAATAAGAATTATAGCTTTGTACTTTAAGCATAAATATGTAAATATGAATACCTGGGATATAATGAGTGGTTGACAAATTATCCAAAATTGGTAATCGAGTGGAATTACAATTGCTTGCTCAGAAAATCCTCAATGAATTGAAAAAGGTTCATAAGAGGCTTATGTTTAAAGAGGATATCATCTATGATTGAAGTGCTGCGGTACTTTAACAAATTACAACAGAGTTCTGAGATGGAGCTGTAGTAGGGCAGAGGATGGGAACTGAACAATGCTTTGTGTTATGTACTTCAATAGTTGAAACGTGCCTAATGGTTTAACAAAACACGTATTTCTGATTTTATAAAAAGTTTCAGTATTGTAGATTTGTTGATAATATTAAAATTTAGTAGAATATATTGATGTGCGACAATTAAAACATATTATTAATAAACAAGAATATCTTAATTGTGTCCTTTCTGCATTTTATATTCTACTCTCAATATTATATCTGTCTGCCTCATTTGGTTTCTGGAAACGACCGTGTAAAAGTGCCCTCCATAGTGAAAAAGTGCTCCTTAAAAACGTGACCCCCCCTCCGTTTTCAAAATCCTGAATTCGTCCCTGCATTGTATATCAACACAAACCAATACACAGGCCTATACATTCTTTTCCAGCATATAAAACATTAAGGAAGTAGTCTGTAATGATTGTACCGGAATTTACAGCTGGGCCACTTCACACTATGAAATCTAATTATGTAAACCACAAAATGCACTGATCCAATTCTAAAGGAAAGTCCAGGCTGATCCTGCGCATTAAGTTTATTGGCTTAAAGTCACTACAGCTCTACTATAGTAGAAAACATGCTGCATATTATACATACGTTATAAAATAAAAAGGAAACATAATTTGCAAGTTGCAAGGAATTCTTATACTTGCACCCTGATATATTTATTACGAGATCAAAGCCAAGGTAACTTATAATGGTGGTAAATGGTTTATGAATATTCCACTTACCTTAATCCCTCTTTTGTGCTATCAAGTAAAATATAAACAACTACTTTTTATTTCAATTTATATGTCAGAGCTGTATTTAATTAAACAGTTACCACAGGTTCTATTAGACTGCCTTTGTTACAGCAAATCCCGTTTTCCTGTCTCAAAGTGATGCAGAGATCTATGGCTGATTCTGTGTTATCTGGAGATGAAGCCTACGATCGTTCATCAACAGGCAGTATAGTTCAAATACTGTTTTGTTACATGGATAGTTTTCTTCTTGACACTCTTCCTTTCAACTTACAATATATTACATATTGCAAGGACACAGATTATCTTCAGCACCGTAAAGGTAAGGGGAATGAGTGGGTGACCAAAAGGTGCACTGCCGTTTCGGTGGACCCTAATACGATGAGTGTTATAAATATGAAATACTGTGTTCAATTCTTCCTGCCATAAATGATAAAAAGAAGGAAAATCACACCATACTGTCAACAACTTGTAAACTTTTGCATGGTAACATGGGCCATATTTTCAAAGCAATTAACTCGTATTTTGGAACGGAACAAATTGAAATATAAGTACTATAAATGGGAAGCAAACACTTTTATAGTGCTTAAGATAACCTGTATTATACTACTTAGTTGTTTGGTTTTAGTTTTTTTACAATTTTACTTCTTTCTAAAAATGGGAATTAATTAATTAACGAAAGTAATGCTTTGAAAATATGACCCAATAAACTTTAAGTTCTGATTCACAAGAAGTCCATTTTAATATATTCAAGGTAGAATAACATCAACGTGACTTCTTGGTGTTCAGTACGAAACTTCAAAACTGACGATCAAGTAACTGAAATTAAACTGATGTGAAACCTAATTATGAAATGAACACACCAACTAATTGTTATTTATAAAATATTCGCTTACGTTAGACACATTTATTCTACAATTTATGCATTTAAATCTTAAGTACTATAAAGTCCCGAATACAGTCATTTATAACATGACAGACATTTGTGTGCAATCGCTCTGAACTAATTAATACATTAATTCTTTAAAAAAAACTCGTAGTAAAAGGAGTAATTCCCTCATCAAATACATGAGCAGATCATTTTAAAATATGGGTTTAATTCGAGGTAAATTTTTATGTAATTGGATTAATATCCACAAGGTGCCACACGAAATTTGGACGTCTTAGCTTTCTTACACTTCGGTACTGAACACCAACTAGATCAAGAACACTTAGAAGCAGTCTCATGGTTTCTCGTTTTGCTACAAATCCATGCTAAATGCATCAACCTATATCCAAGCACTTGTCCGGAAGCTTCTGTTTCTTCCATAATGTAGTACACAACGTCAATATAATTAGAGAAGTGAATCCGACGATACAACCTTTGTTTTCTCAATGTGTTCTGTAGTGTCCTGAGACTTACAGACATACCATGTTGATTGCTAAGAATTCCCAAAATTTCTCTTTGTTGTAATGTAATTCTAAGTGGAAGTACAGTGACACTAAACTCTTTAGTTCGTGTGTCATTTTTGCAAATTGTACTAGGGTAACACGTTCCGTCTTTCTGTGCCGCAATAAGAAGATAAGTCAAATCATTTTTACAGGTAATCGACTCTTACAAAATTGACAATTTATTCAAACATCTTTCCCCCCTAAAGCAACCACAGAATGTGCATTTCTCTGTGATTTATTTTAATGATACTTTAAACCTGGTATTCCTGCCATGTCATAAGTTTACTGTGAAAACAAAAGCAGGATAGTAATAGGTTAATATACAAACCTACATTAAATTTAAGGCAGACTTTTCTCTAGATAATAATTACACACTCAAACTAATGTAAGTTATGCATACACTTCTAAACTTCCTTACCTTGCATAGAAACACCATAGCTCGAACGGTGTGAGGAATCTGAATAATTACCTCGTATTTACGGTGGTGATGACCCCAGAGGGATACATACATCGTCACTGTTATGGTATCTTATTATTTCGTACGTACGAGACAAGACCTTTATATTTTTCTTTTTCACCTTGCGGTTCAGGACTTCTGTACATTTTAATAAATGTATTTTGAAAAAATAAAATTCTAAAAGGACCATATTTTCATGTTTTCCCTTTTTGGACACGTAACGTAAAACATAAAAGATTATTTTTCGAAAAATATTTTATAACTTTTTGGGCACCACAAAAGAGGGCAAAAGTAACAGGTTGTATAAAATCGTTAGAAATTGTGAAACCTTGAAAACTATTACTAAGACTTGAAGAAAGGAAAATAAAGTAAGAGCCATAGAATAAATGAATTGCATTTCTATGATAACAAGAGAAAGTAAAATTAGGATAAGATTTCAATGTAAAAAGGAAAGTATATTGGACAAACTTTAACTAACTGTATTTATTTTAATATACTTAACTTATACATGAAATATATGATATTTTTGTACATTTGGAAAATATATGTATTTAATTTAGATTATTCGTGTTTAGTCGATGAACGGTATTTGAAAGTTTTTGTTATAGATTATAACAGTGCATTTATATCACGAAGAATGACTTTGTAAGTCACGAAACCAGTTAAAGACATTGATCAAAATTGAGAAAAATAGAACAGCCTGATATTTCCTATGCTTTGTTATTTTTATTATTATACGTATTCGTAACCACAGGTGAACTTTATTGCTGTTTCGGTTATATATATATATATATTAGTAAATAAACTTTATTTCTAGTTATAATTAAGCTTAGTGTGTTAATGGACCTCGTTAATTAAGATAAATGACTAGTAATCGATTAAACAAACAATTAACCAAAGTAATTACTTCCAAGTCTAATCAAACAAAGCTGACACACCAAACAGCGTAGAAAAAACGTTTTTTGTCGCTGTTTTTTACAAGTTTAAAAGAATTTAATATAGTTTTACTTCATTTAACTAAAACACTTTGCAACCAACATGAAGGATTATAATTTAAATAATTTATTCACTAAATAGAGTTGTATATTCTTGTAGTTATACTGACGTTAGTTTGGTTATGTGGAGCCTCTAAGAAATATAAAATGTTACTGATATAAATCTTTGCTTCAGTTCAGAGAAATATTTTAAAAATATTTTGTTTAAATGGATTCAATTAAGTTATATGTAAACGTATTGAGAATTTTCCTGTAGAAATGTATATATTGTGATCAAGTCAGATTTAAACAAGTTAAATTGTATGACAGTTGGATGCTTTAGCTCGCTAGGATACCACGCTTTCAACTTTCTGGCTTTCAGTTTTCACTACATTAGTTATTAAGGAAGGAACTTCGGCAAAGCTTTTGACCTATATCAGTCAGCTTCTTAAGCTCAGAGTGAATTTATTGAATTGAAAATTGAGATTTCTATCAATCAAACAACGGTAGCTTAGTTAGCTATTATGTGAATTGGTATAAATTCTGCTTAATCTCTGTTTTTATTTCATCATAATTCTTACTTCATAAGACTGTGCCATCTCTAAATGAGTTCGAAAATTAAGCTTCTTAATTTAAATCATTTTTTAAAACTTTTTAGCTTTGCAATATGCTCCAGAATGTTTTCCACAAATAATATATTAATTATTTGTAAGAAAGACCCCGAAAGTAAGTTTATTTACACATGCACATGAAGTGATGTTCTCACACATTGATTGTCATAGGTCACCTTGATATAAGTCTCATGTTTTATTGTCCGCACTATGTCCCCATATAGCTCTGTAATAAGCTTGAGGATTTATTAACGCAAAATTGAGAATTTGATCCCTGAGATGGGCAAAACGCAGACTGTTCATTGTGTAGATTTGAGTTTAAAACAAAGCAAGCAAACTCTATATCATTATGTCCTGAAATATCATATAAAATATGTTTATAGGTGTGTGTGAAGTTGGTTGTATAGGTGTGTGAAGTTGGTTGTATAGGTGTGTGAAGTTTGTTTTATAGATGTGTGAAGTTTGTTTTGTAAGTGTGTGATGTTTGTTTTATAAGTGTGTGATGTTTATTTTATACGTTTGTGATGTTTGTTTTATAAGTGTGTGATGTTTGTTTTATAGGCGTAAAAACTATTTGTTATCTTATTAGTTGAATTACTGAGCACTAGGCGTAAATTAGTGGTTAGCGTGCTTGAGGGCTTATGGTTCACGTTCCGATGTCCTAAAAATGCGCTTCGCACTTTGGGTCATGCGTGCTTTAAGAATAATGCTAAAGTCCCACTATTCGATCAGATAGGCGTAGTCCAAGTGTTGGCGTTGAGTGCTATTGACTATCTGCCTTCCTTTTGATCTATCAGCTAAAAATTAGGGCCGGTTTTGCGCAGATAATACTCTGAGCAGAATTGCGCGAAAACTCTGAAACAACAACAACGTGCCAGGGTACGAATGATAGGGTCTAAGATTTGCGCCAGGATACGTCACTTTACGCGATACGCACTGTGAGTGTAAATCACACTATTAGATGGAGTAGCTGCATAGACGATAATACTGTTGACCGGTTGCCCCCCCCCTCCTCTCTCTCTGGTCAATATTTTTTTTAATTAAGGATGCTGACCTGGCCGTTTAGTCTAAGTGTCACATAAAATGCCTTTCAGGTTGGAAATGAAAACAGCAAATAATAAAATCCATGTATGTTTTGATCCTTGGAAAAACTTTAAGAAGCACTGAATGAAATTATTCCAGTCTAGCAGAGTATAGTGAGTGTGTCTAGCTTGTTCGATAACCTAACAATAGTTAGTGAGCATGCCCAAGCTTTTCAGATTGTTCTCTTTATTGTCTAATAAGTAATTCGCGAGCATGCACGCTCACACTTGTCAGATTACTTAAAATGTTTTTATAGACTTTATTTGCTGGGAATCTGCCTTAGATAAGTTTCATAATCAGAAATTTGAAAAATTACAACTTCAGGTTTTTTGAAATGAACTTTAAAATGTGTTCTAACAAAGTTTTGATATACATTTATGAGATTAAAACGTAGGTTTCATTTTCCTTTTTCTCTGTAGCTATATTCTTTGAGTTATTACTACATTTTTTGTTCGTTTGTTTGTTTGTGTTTTTAGCACAAAGCTACTCAATGGACTATTTGCTCAATGTCCACCGAAGGAAAACAAACCCCATATTTTAGCGTTGTTTATCCGTAAACATATCCATGACCTACCGATGGACAGTACCAACAGAATCTTAATACATGTTTAATACATTAGGACGCATTTTACATTTTCCTTTTTCGCAGTAGTTGTAGTCTTTGTTGTTGTTTTTAAGGACAAAGTTACACAATGGGCTTTCTACGATGTCCCCACAACGGTCATTGGTTTTTAGAGTATGAGCCCTCAAGCTTAAGGCTGAGCCACTTGGGGAAGAGGGGGAGCTTTAATCTTTGAATTATGAGAGCATTCTATTACTATAATCCTCTTGTTAAGGTTTGGAGTGCCAACAATGAGACTTTTTTACTTCTGATAAAACTTGTCTAGTTTCTAATTAAATGATTGGTGTGGTAAAAAAAATTACCATGGAAGATTGGTCTTTATATATGTTTAACTTCTTCTTAACATTGGGTAACATTTACAAGAATTTTTTATTATGCTGTATAATGCGATAATGTGAAGATCAGTGTATAGCTGATGGTTATTAACATGACTTAAGTCCTGTAAAAACTACCTTTAAGTTAATATTATGCTGATTTAACTGAGAAGGAAAATGTCACTAAACAACCTGATAGCATATTTCAAAATTTTTCCACAAGAAAAGTATATAATATTTTACTTAACCATAAATATAACTATTATACCACAGTACAATCATTTTTATGTTACACTAACGAGTAATTTTACATTACACCACAACCCAGGTACAAGTATATTACACCGTAATGAAATAAGTTTGTTACCGCAGTTGACAACTATTACTGTAAACGATCTATATTTCAAGAAATTACTGCCTATTTTGAAAATCCTCATGATCTAATTTTCAAATGGCATCCGTGGTTTGATTAATTGCCTTGCTTATAATATTACTATCTGTATTTTTGTATTGTATAATTCTTTTATAATTTCAGTTTTAACGTTTAGTTTGCTTGATTTCTGAAACAGTTGTGTACATTCATTACTTTATTCTATGATTTGTCTGTCTGTTTGTTTTGAATTTCGCGCAAAGCTACACGAGGGCTATCTGCGCTAGCCGTCTCTACTTTAGCAGTGTAAGACTAGAGGGAAGGCAGCTAGTCATCACCACCCACCGCCAACTCTTGGGCTACTCTTTTAACAACGAATAGTGGGATTGACCGTCACATTATAACGCCCTTACGGCTGAAAGGGCGAACATGTTTGGTGTGACGGGGATTCGAACCCGCGACCCGCAGATTACGAGCCGAGTGCCCTAACCATCTGGTCATGCCGGGCCGTTCTTTTAATGCAAAAATAATGGTATCTGGGTAATTGTTCAATATTAATAAGGTAAGTATACGTTGGAAATGTAAAAGGATTGCTTGTTTGTTAAGCTGATTTTTCAAAGCCCGTTCCCTTGGCTGTGGTTTCGCTAGATAGTAGATAGGGACAGTGAGAATCTCGTTAATCCTTTCATGCTTTCAATCCTTTCAATGTTTTCAATCCTTTCATAGTGCTTAACAATGGGTTATTTGTACGTGTCCACCACGGGTTTCGAAAATTAGTTTTTCGTGTTATAAACCTTCAGACTTACCGCTGACCCACTGGGGGCTGTTTCAAATATAAGAAGATTGTTATCTTAAAACAGTCACCAAACAGAACATGTTTTGATAGGAAAAATGTTAAATTTAAAACTTAGTATTCATAACAGTTAAGGAAGTCTATGGGTCTACACAATAAGTTATCTATGCTGTGCCCAGTACGGTATTGGACATCATTTTTATCATTATAATCCCACAAACATTCCTCTCAGCTTCTGAGGGATAGATTATCGAAATACTTTTTATATCTTCACAAATTTGAGAATAGAATAATTTACTTTTAAATTGAGTCAATGATATTATTTTTGTCTTTATTATTTGGCATTTTAAGGCACATTTTATTATTCCATATATCTTATAATTAAAATATCAATGTAATAAGATCAATCTAGCTCTATTGTTGAAATGTTTTATTTCAGATAATCTATTTACATTTGAAATACGTTAGAATATATGAAGACTATTTTTTAAATTTGGTTATCAGTATATTTACAATAAAAGGATATTTTCTTAAACTTAGATTTTTTTATCTTTAACGGGTTAATTCGTTTAGATCATGTGACGAGTGCCATTTACAATTTTCGTGAATTGTTGTTGTTTTGAAGTTAAGCACAAAGCTACACAATGGGCTATCAGTGCTCTACCCACCACGGGTATCGAAACCCGGTTTCTAGCGTTGTAAGTCCGCAGACATACCGCTGTGCCACTGGGGAGGGGCACAATTTTCGTGAATTGTTGTTGTTTTGAAGTTAAGCACAAAGCTACACAATGGGCTATCAGTGCTCTACCCACCACGGGTATCGAAACCCGGTTTCTAGCGTTGTAAGTCCGCAGACATACCGCTGTGCCACTGGGGAGGGGCACAATTTTCGTGAAATCAATAGATATATTTAATAACCCATCATCCAAAATATTTCTTTTTAGAAATCTTAGTTACTAACATATCAATGTTTGCGGCAATCTATTGTGATTACAAGATTGGATTCGGTCATGAAAACAATTTAAATAATTTATTAGAAAATACTAAACGTTATTCAAACAAACTTTATCATTTTTGACACACTTTAAAGAAGTTTATAGAAAAATCCGCGAAGATATAAAAACGTTAATAGCGAATACACACAAATACTTTTAAAAATGAAGTACAAATTTTATTTTATGTCGTTGTCCAATACCACAGATGGCGCGGTCACTGAATGGGATGGTAAAGCTCAATTTTAGTTTTACTTTAGTTTATTTCAAGGTCCTATAGGACAGATGGCGTGATTTTTGAATGAGATGATAAAGCTACGTCCCTGTTAATTATTTGTCTATTGTTACTTTCATTAACAATATTGATTATACTATTTATTATATTGAATGTCATTACTTTTTTACTTTGGTTTATTATAGTTCTATCATAAAAACTGTTTTGAATTGTTAGCTTAATATGTGCATTTAGGAATTTCTTAATACTCTACACTTGTGATACATTATTAGATTTACAATCTAAAGTATCGTTAATAGCGAGGGTACCCAACAGATGAAACAATATATTATAATCTTTATAAGTTGAAACGTAATAAACGTTTATCTAATTACCTATACTAACTACCAGGTTGATATTTAGTTTTGTTCTAAGTACATAGCTAGTTATGATCGAAAGTTATTATTAACTCAATGCCCTATTCAACAAATGATGTTGTTTGTGAATTGGGTGATCAGGTACCTTTTGTAGCGTTGTAGCGATTTTACCAAAACTTCTTCTACAGCTATTATTGGCATTGAATATATAACTAAAAATGGTTCAAACTGGTTACTGAAAAAATTTGGCAACACTTAAATAGTTAATTTTACCTGCATATACTGTCTACATTTTAGAAGGTGCAGTTTGGAGATTCTAATTTCTGTGTTTCAAAAGACTTTATTGTTGTGAAAGATTGGTTAGTGTGATCCATTTAAAGTTTGCTATCTTCTCAATGTTTAGCATACTACTTAAATATATTATAGTTAGATTTGACTTCTGAACGTTTTTTTTTTTAACAATGGTTCTAATTTAATTATTAATTTTAAACATAATTTTCATTATAATCTCTGGGAGATATAAACTGACTGCATGCTTTGGTAATGGTGCAAATATACTTAGGATATTTTTAAGATACGTCAAGTATATGCAACGTTGAAATACTCAGTGGAAATAGGGAATGTGAGAACATGTCTTACAAGTAACTTACATCGTATTCTTGTTTCGGATGTATTTTATAGAAACTTTAATTACAGTGTATGTGCTTTATTTCACAATATCATATGTCCTTCGATGGGCCAGAGGTAAGTTTACCGACTTACAATGCTAGAATCCAGGAGTTGATTCTCCGCGGTGGATACAGCAGATAACTTAATGTGGCTTTGCTCTAAAAAATAAACAAACAAACAAATCACAATGTTTTCTTGCCAAACGGCTTCTGTTATTGTTCATACCCACATTGTAGGCAATTCCAGAACCCAACTAAAGCTTTACCTCCTTCCTCCTTATGTTGCAACGTTACTTATCGTCATAATCTCGTGGATCTCACTTTGTATCAAACCAGAAGCCGTTGCAGCTTGAATTATCCTGTTCGCTGGTCTTTGTGACTCAATACATCCAAAACCAAAAAAAAGACAAACCTGTCACCAATCTCCTCCGTCAAAGCAATTGTCATTTTCACGTTTTCTTGTGCGGTAGTTGGCTTTCGTTCGTTCATGGTAAATACTCTGATGGATTAATCCCTTATAGAAAGAAACACCCAATGAAGTCAAAGATGCCAACATTAGAATGTTTTCCAACTTCCTGAATTTTTTGTGACTGATATCAAGTTCCATTTCTTGAATATAATCAGTTCGAGAACTGTACGTTGGCTATTAAACTACAAATGAATAGAAAAAAATAACTTTTATGTTATGTAAATAAAACATAGATGTGCGTAAGTTGTGCGAGTGGTTGATCATAAATAATAGGTGCATTAGCCAATAGTAGCATGTTGATAAGTAATCTTAACCCGATTCATCACCTCAAGTTAAGTAATATGTTTAGATTTAAGTTATTAAATAAGTAGGCTATAGCTAGATGGAAAAGTCTTAAAGTTGATGATGTTATTCGAAATGACAGCGATCTTGAAACTATTAGGTCGTCAAGAACCTAATGTCGCTTTTTTTAGATGAAAAAACCCGAACAACTTATATATCAAAACAAAACATTTATTAAATGAAATAATCTCCATTCTAATCAATGATGCTTTTTTCATCTTACACTCAGGTTGTTAATGCCCTCACTAAAGAAATCACTTGGCTTTGAAGCAACAAACATGCCGATGTCCTCTTTAACACCTTCCACATTTGCATACGTTTTCCCATTAAGATGTTGTTGCAGCGAAGGAAAAATATTATAATCTGATGGTTCCATATCTGGGCAATATGGTGGGTGGGGGAGAACTTCCCAACACAACTCCATAATCTTGTGTTGCTTCAAACGTGCCACATG
>NW_013665621.1:1235512-1237823 GCF_000517525.1 Limulus polyphemus
TAGGGACGGCTAGCGCAGATAGCCCTCGTGTAGCTTTGCGCGAAATTCAAAACAAACAAACAAACTAACCTGACGTTTAGGCGGTTCGTTTAACTATTATACGTGATGTACATTTTTGGAGAGTAATTAATGAAAGTGTTCCAAAATACGACATTAATTTCTCGACGACCCAATATTTTAATTGTGATCAAATCATATCTTTATAAGCATGAAATTACAGCAATTAAAATGTGTAATTACAAATACCGCTTAATCATTAAATAAAGAAATACATTCCTTCTTTATGCAAATTTATGGAGTGGAAACTATAAAGAATATTTACGGTATGTGCACTTGCTTACGTAAGTTATTCATTGTTGCTAGAAATGGTTTCCATTGATTTATATTTCCAACTGATATATTTTAGAACAGAGGAACGACTCACAATTAAAAATAACTCCAAAATTTACTATTCGTTTGTTTGTTTCGGATATTCAAGCAAAGCTACACAAGGGTTCTGCGATGGTCGTTCCTAATTTTGAACTGATAAACTCAAGCCAGTAAATAGCACTCACCGCCAACTCTTAGGCTACTCTTGTCAGACCGAATAATAGTATTGCACTGTCATTCTTGTAACGCCTCTACGGCTCCAATATGTGATTGTGATTTTTTTTTTTGTGTGTGTGTGTGTGTGTGTGGCTACGTGCAGCAGACCGTAGGCTATCAGATCCACAGGCTACGTTATAATAACATTGTTCCTATGGCTTAGACCTCAAATCATCGACTTGTTTTTATACCACCCACTACTGATTGGGACCATATATTTTAAAACACTTAATATAAATTGGATGATATCGCTTGTTTAATGTGTAAAACACACAGAACACTCCAACAAAAATAATTGTCGTATTAATTACTATTGGTGTTTTTTGTATGTGTGCTTGAATTACATGTTATTAGAGATCCTGTAACCAACAAAGTCATGGGCGCACAAGCAATTTAGTGCACAAATAATTCAGAAAAATGTGTTTGGAAAGCTGATGTCCATTTATAATTCTGGGGTCAATAAGCTTTCATGTAAGAGAAAGCTAGATTAACCAACAAGTTCAGCCAAAACAATAACCAAACGTTTAGGTGAAACAATGAAAAACTTTTTGCCAACATGTTAACCACTGTTTTAGTTCTCCTACAGTGATTTTAACTATTTTAATTTTAAAATTTTGCAGTAAAAACTTATTAATCAATTTGTTACATAATTAGTGGGTTCAAACGATTAAAATGTTATATTTTTCTCAATGGGTGACATTTAAGTAACAAACGAAAAATCAAGGAATCCATCTTAACTGAACAAAACAACCATACTCTAAACCAACACCCTGGGGTGCCAAGATACCTCTTCTAAGTTTTGCAACAGTATCCGGTCATGTGACCTCTTTGTTCAATACTGTATATATATATATCTGTGTTAGTGTAAATTACTTGTACCTGATGATGACAAAACCTTGTACATTTGCTGTTATGTTAAACTTATATTAAAGTTTATCTTCATTACCCATTCAAGCTGTCTCCAAGCATTATTTAAGAAACTACTTTTTGAAGCATTTTTTATAAATAATAAATTTCAGTATTTCTCTCCTGTTGAATTTTATGGCGAAAGGAAACAAAGAATTATTTCTAGACATAAAAATGCTAAGAAACACGCCATCTCTTAATTGTTTTGTTCTGGATCATCTAGAAAACCTCGTATTCTAGGCGCACATAAACGGCAAATTTGCTTTGGAAAAAAAAAAATTACATAGCCCAATACAAAAACGACAATTTCGAACGTTTAAGAATCTCAATATTTTGTTAGCTGAGGCTAACAGCTTAGTCTTTGTCATGTTATCCTTCACTGAATCTTCAGTTTTTGGATTACTTTGTTAGGCAGAACTAAGTATAAAAACCTGCTACAAGTAACTGCAACAACACTTTCCGTTGGCGAGGTGTTGTTGCGGCCCTATGCTCCACTGGGAGTTTACAGGAATAAAGTATAAATATTTGTTGTTGGCAGAACTATGCTTAAAACAATTTTTACCAGCAGAGCCAAATTTAAAAGGTTTATTGCTGGCAAATCCATGTTTAACTTGAAGCAAAATGTTGCTGGCAAAATCATATTATACTTGTTGCTAGCAGAACTATGTTGGAAAGCTTATTGATAGCAGAATCATATTTTAAAATGTTTAAGGCTCTCAGAACAACCATTTTCATAAGTTTTTGTTATGACAGAACAATATTTATATATTTTATTGTTGGCAGCATTATATTGAAAATGTTTTTTCTTTTTTTTTTTTTT
>NW_013665621.1:1238196-1258873 GCF_000517525.1 Limulus polyphemus
TTTTTTTTTTTTTTTTTTTTTTTTTTTGCAGAACCTGTTGACCGTTAGCTCAGAGGTGAACTTAAATACTTACAACGCTAAACTTCGGGGTTCGATTTACTGCGATGAAACACGGCAGACAGCCCTCCATGTCTGGTTTTTTTCCTTAGAAAAAAACAATTCGGGCCAACCATGTTTAAACTTTCTATGGGGTTTTCGAGTTCATTTTACTTCACTATGTAGTTACCAAAATTAATATAGGTATCTTATTACAATGGAGTTTGTGACGTATACGTCCAAAACTTGGATCTCGGAAACTACTGCACCGATCGTCAACAATCATAACTGGGTAATATTTTTATAACTAGGCAGTATTTTATTGCTGAGCAATAAATAAAACAATTGAAATTTCCACAAAAATGATATTTTTCAGATTTAACCAATAAAAATTACAAAAAAGGAGTAAGTTTCAAATATAAGACAATATAAAAACGAACTTTAGAAATTATTTGTTTTTCTTTAGTGAAGTTTTTCAACCTAAAAGCAAGGCACGTTCATTAATAACTGCATCTACAAAGATATTATCCAATAAAATTTATTCTGTGATGTAATGCTGTGATGATAACTCATTTATGAACTAAAATTTCAATAAAATCTTTTTTCTCATAGATGGTGAACATTATTGAAAGTCAAGTACGAGTACATTGTTGTAGAACTGACAGACAAGTCCAAAAATGGCTGTAAGCCCAATAGCCTTCCGCAGGGCGGGTATTTCTTCTAGTGTAAATAATGTTATGACATGTCATAGTATAATCATGTTTAATATCGTTGTTGCTCCCATATTTAGAAGGAGGAAAAGGTCGAGCGCACCTGGTCCTCCCAGATCTTTAAGACCTAAAACCCGACAAGGGAAGTGCATATTTCAAATGAGGAAAAGGTCGAGCGCACCTGATCCTCCCAGATCTTTAAGACCTAATACCCGACAAGGGAAGTGCATATTTCAAAGGACTGTTGCTGTCAGAACTATATTTAAAAAAGTTTGTTAGTGGTCGAATTATATTTATAAACGTATGGTTCTTGTATAATAACATTCAGAAAGGTTTATGTCAAAATCGTGTTTTTAAACGTATTTTACCGGCAGAACCTTTTTTATAGGTTTGTTGCTAACAAAATCATGTTTAAAAAGCTCATTGCTGATAGTACTATGTTTTTAACAGAAGTAAGTTTTAAAACGCTTATTTTTGGAAGAACTATGTTTAGAAAATTTGTTCTTAGCAGACCAAAAAATATTTTAGGTGGTCAATCATTCCATTTTGTAAGAGGGTTATTACGGAAGCCTACTTTCACATCCAGCCCTGGGCAATGTTGAACGAAGAAGAACTCTTCCAAATAGGTCTCACGAAGAGTGTATCGTTAAAGTCAAACTGTTTTATATGGTTGTCCGACTAGAAGGAGTCACTTGCCGATGAAGATAGTTACCAGCTTGTTAACTGAAGAAGTACACGTGTTATCAAGACAGGAAATGTCTCAAACTTCATATTATTAAATATGTGCTAGGCTATAAATAGGAAGGCAAAACATGACGATACGTCAGAAATCATCACTACGTTTTCATATTATCTTAAATATCATCTTTATTACCTTGGTGTATCAGTGCAAAGTATTCTTAGGCATTTTGTAAAAAAAAAAAAAGTAAATTTTGTTTTCGGTTTTTCAAGTATTTAATGGCGTCGAGAAATTATTTGAATAATTTCCTTGCTACAAGATAAGGAAATGGGCATAATTATAACTTAACGCGTATATTTTCTGTTTGTTTGTTTATTGCAAATATTGGTCTGACTAAAATATCTAACTTGTTAAAACACAGTCAATTAGAGAAACAAAACAAGTTACTTCTTTGAAGTTAAATTTTGACAGTGTTTAGAACTTTGTAGTTGATATTTTATAGGAAATTCCCTGCTGTTTTTCTTTGTGGCAGTATATGCCCATAAAAATCTGAACAAGCAGCTTGTGTAAATATGAGAATAAGTTTGCATTAAAACAGGATACCATACCCAGTATATGTATGAATGTAAACACACCTACGTATTCCTGTTCGACCAGTAGCTAAAACTTTAAAAGTCAGAATACGAGTAGACTTAGGTCCTCAAATTATTATTGGTCATTGAAATTAATTTTTGGGGCGCAGTTATTTAAATCGAATTGTATCAATTACCTAAGTATCTATTTATAGAAATATATATTTTGACCACCAAATGGCGCCACCAATCAAACGTCTCAAGATGCTCGATATCGCTCAAACCCTTATAGACGGAAGTTGTTTGTGCCTTATATATACTTAAAAAAAACTTGCCTATTTTTATTTATGCCTGGCAAGTAAGACTCTACATAAAAATACACCAGTTATTGGAAGTGTCACAATGCACAAATGTCTAACCAGTTTGTTTTCTGTTATGACTTATCTGCAATGTGAGGACCGAGTCTCGAAGAGTAGCATTATAATCCTTTAAGCACACTTACTGAGCCATGGAGGGATGTATCTAACTAGATAAGGTTCAATATCTGGAGTGAAAATGTGATACAATTTGTATTTCAACGAATTAAAATTGTAAAATTTGTAACTTTTGCTAGAGCATTTCATATACGGAATTTACATTATGTGTACCAACAACGTTGCCGTATTAAAACATTGAAGAGATCGTACTTGTATAACATAACTTATAAATATAAAATTCATTTTACTGATATACTTGAAACGCAAATAATCCAATAACCCATATTCCACAGTATCACCGTAATGCAATAGTTTTTAAACAAAAAAGAAACGAAATAAAATACGAACGTAAGTACACTCGTAATAAGAATGATACCATCATCAGTAATATACATAAACGAACACATACACAGAGCTAAATATCACTATAAATAACACAAATTCAAAAACGTTTAAACAGAAAATAACTAGACAGCTACAAACAATAACTACTTCATTGTTAAATCACAACATGATATATATTATTCTCATGCAATTATTTTTATTTTTATTAGTCCTGATGCCTCTCTTACGGTCGCTAGGACAAAGTAAATGCCGATATATCATTGGTGATTCTTTGACAAACTTACTCGCTAGCGCCTAGTTCCTCTCCAGGTACATATTGGGCAATATAATCTACAAAACGAACGTATTTGATCTACAGTTAGTTTGGAGCAAGTGAAAAGTTCTTACAATCTCAATTGTGTCGATGATAGGCAATCTGTTCAATACAAAAGTGTTTGAGATATTTTAACTTTGCAGTGTCGGCACTTCAGTTTTCTTCATTCTTTAAACGTGTGCAAAGAAACATTCCAAATCAAACTAGAAAGCCTGATAACTTGTGGAAAAGTTATTAAAACGTGAACGGTGCCTCTGGCTTAGCTTATTGGAAGCTCAAGTATATAGGTTTTTATGTTGTTGGCGAGTCGCATGTTTCTGTTACGTCTTTATTAAAGTCAGTTGAAAGCATTTGAACAGTAATACCGAAATCAAGTTTGCCAGTTATAATTTCTCTATTACTGCATTGTTTTGTTATAAATATGATCGCTTATGCTCAAGCCACTTAATGGATGTGGGAAAACGGTAAGTCTACGGATTTATAATTCTTAAACTCAGAGATTCGGTTCATGTGACACCGCATAGCTCTTTATGCTCTCTCTCTCTATATATATATATAGGCAAACTTTTTTTATCATAGATATTTAGAAAATAATAACAATAACCATGAACACTGAACAAAGTCGTTATTGAAACTTTTAACTTTCTCAGCTAAACATAAATCTAGAATTATCTCTGAAACATTAAAAACAAAGGCGGGTAAAAGGGCAGTTTTATTAAGCACAAATGACACAGCAAGTGGTTAGATATAGGCTAGCTACATTGATAAGAAAGAAAATAGATAAGCTAATGCGTGGAAAAGAAGCGGACAGCTTACAGGAAGAAAAATATTAATTTTACATTAGCCGCTGTTTTAGTGATTTCAGAAATGCTACTAAGCTTCAAAACTGTTACTACACCTTTAAAACATGTTATACAGTGCGTAGGACAGTATATAACTTGTACAGAGTTTTTAGGGATTTCATGATTCTTGTGTGTATAGAATAAGACGGAAAGCAGTGGAAACACAAACTGTACACTTTCAGAATGGACATGATATCTCGAGTAACTTTTCCTGTGGGCTTCTAGCTGTGCTTCTAAATATTGTCTACTACACCGTTTAGCTAGCTAGAAGCGAGTAAATATTCTGTCGGATATGCAAGACTGTTTAGTGTAGGAGTTATTATTTAGTTCATTTAGTGATCTCTATATTCAATAATTATTTAGTTTTCATAACAAGTTTTTAAAGTTAATTATTTTAAAGGCGATAGTGATGACAAATTTCGTTACGTAACTCGGTAAGAGTTGTACATTGTGTGTGTAGTTTAATTGTTGTAATTTGACGTCACGTTACTCGAACCTTCTGTATTTTTCTCGTTGCCTGAAGTGAGTATTGTTACATCATATAGTCTCGTAGTTTGCAGAATGTTCGAGGCCTTAGTTGGGAAATATGTATATATAGGTGACCAAATGAGTGAAAAGTAAATGAAGTTGAGTCAGAAAAACGTTATAATGAAAGAAAACGTGAAGTAAGCCGGCGTGTGAGGGATTAGCCCTAACGGGTGATTTTTATAGTAGGTTTCACAGCTGTATTGTAACAAAAAAGATGGGAAAGATAATTTTTCTTGTCAATTGGGTTCTAAAATAACTAAATCAGCCTGTTTGGACTTTTGACGAAAAAAAGAGACAATTATTTAAAGCTCTGGATATAACTGTGGTAACCAACAAAATAAGTTAAGTAAAGTGGGTGAGAAAATGTTAAGTTAGTGAAAGTGAAGTTAGACTGCATGATTGTTAGCTTAGCCCTAACGGGCGATATTTTAAAGTGAGTTTCACTGTTTAACAGAGATGAGAATAATTTGTCTTGTCAAAGGGTGTTCTAAAGTAATTGAACCCGCCTATGTGGACTTTGGCGAAAAGGAGACAAATACTTAAAGTACTGGATACAACTGTGGTAACCCAAGGGGTAACATAAGCGAATTATCGCAGATTGTATAGTGAGAAAGAGAGATAGAGAAGAAGAATTCGTCTTATCAATTGAGTTCTAAAGTGACTGAACTAGACTGTGTATACTTTTGAAAAGAAAATGGAATTATTTAGTGTTAGATATAACTGCGATATCCTATAGTGTAAATAATTTTTGTACATACCATTGGCTTGTTTTGAATATATTATTTTAAAACAAGTGGATTGTGTGCTGTCCGTTTATTGTTCGAATTTATCGCCAACAAATCACAGGCACTTACAGTAAAATAATATCAGCCCCTATTCATATATAACTTGACATATTCACTCAAGAAAATAATCAAGATGTCGTAAGTTTTATTTTTAGGTAGTGAGACTTCTGGCAAACAATCTTCATATTCAAAGTAATATAACACAGAACCCTGATTTAAAAAAATGTTAGCTAAAGAAATGGTGTCATAAAATTTGATCTTTATTGTGTTTTATTATACCCCCCCCCTCCCCGGGTTTCGATCGTTTCTTAAGAATCGAACTCCATAGTAGTAGCTGTTTACATTTATCACACCACTCTGCTGGCTACATATGTTTGTATGCTATTACCAAGACCGTTAATAAGAGTATAGTCATAAATATTTTATTTTTGTGTTCTTTGTTTTGTAACTTTATGAGCATTCATACACAAGGATTTTTGTCAACAGCAAAGCTCATTACAATTCCAAGTGCATATTTCTACTATAAAAATATATAATTTATAACATGAAAAACACTAATATAATAATATTGTTGACATTGCTTTCAACATGGGCTTATTGAGGTATTCAAATTTATGACAAAGAAATGGAGTCTGAATTCCAGTGAAAAATTATGGACAAAAATTTTTTAACGAGGAACTTGGCTTGTTTGTTTGTTATTAAGAACAGAGCTACCGGGGAGATCGAAACCTGAACTTTAGCATGGTAAGAGGAGAGATTTACCGCTGAGCCACCGGTAAGTGTGAGAATCTTGGTGAAAAAAGTTTGAAAGAGTTTTTTCCTCCTGAGGCTACAACTCTGCGAGGAGTTTTGTATACCTGTATAAAGTTAGAACAATGAGTATTTAGTAGTTAAAACGAAACATCCTAAAAAAGTATTCTTTTGGCTAAAACAGTTAAACTTACAACACATGCTTCGTATCCATATACAAAATAAGTGAAATAACAGAACTTTTCGTTTAGATTGAGTATAATAAAGTTATTCATAACGTTCTATTATATTATATTTTATTGTTTTACGAACTTTAGTGGCTTTCAACACTTCTTTTACTATTGCAGCATTTACATTGCTTATTAGTCCAAATTTGTTTTCGAAATTTCATTTAAATAAATACAAGACATGCTGAATACGTCCATATAAAACACCCTCCCTATTGTCTAATTTTGGAGACGTCGTTTGGGTCTCTGCTGATGAAGAACTTATGTGAAATATCGTTAATAGCGAGGATAAAAAACAACTCATGATTCAGTACAATCTCATTATTAAAGGTTTTCGGTTTTGTTATATTAATTTGTATCATACCGTCTTTCTAGTTAGTTTGTTATATTAAATTGTCTTGGTAGTCGTAGTCTTAAATTATATTAATTCTGATAAGTTTACTTTTATTCAGGTATCGTATTGTTCCTCATTAATGCCCCCTGGGGCGTTGCAAACGCCAAATGGGGGTGCTAATTATAGTATTTGTGCAGTTCCGGTTTCTATTTTTCACATGTAATTTGTTGATTTCAATGTAATGCGTGTGTGTTTGTTTTTCTTCTTTGTTTTTTTTCAAATACAATTACGGTAATAAAAGTGGAATATATGTTGGATTACAATTGCTGTCACACAGGGTAAGCTTTATAAAAATGCCGGGGGTAATAATTAGAGAAGGGGCATTACGGTAAGTAGTTAATAATCATGTAAACAAGAGAGACCTTGAAGCAATAAACAAATTATTAGGAATATTTTAATATATATTTTATGAATAAAAACTTCTTGAACCTATGTGTTTTTCTAACATCACTAATATACATTTTATATTACTCCATTCATTAGTTGACAAAATTAATAGCAACGTTTCTAGATTGTTTTCAACCTATATGGAATTTTTAAAGAAATCGAACGTTTCTTAAATTAACAGGGTTAGCGATGACATGATTAACTTATATACTGGCTACAGAATATAACTAATTTTACAGTAGAAATATTAAATAAGCTAACCATATATTTGTGATAAGTTATCTTATGAACTTGTTGTTAAGTAGCAATGCAACTGGTTAACATTTTCATATTTGCTACTCAAAACAAAGTATAATTAAAAATTGTAATGTCATAGCTGTGATGAAACAAAACTCTTTTTTGCTATAATAAGTGTCAATCGTCCTTCAATTAACTTTTACGAAACTCTGGAGTCTGATGACCAGTTTTATGTGACATAAAATACAAACGATTGGTTATTCAGCGTATGCTCGTAAATGTACATTTGGTAGATGTGGTTGCACACCCTTACAGGTCACGAAATTTCACCTCAGTACGGTCACAACAAACTAAGTGCTTCCACGAAATAATCTATAAGTGAGGGGAAAAACAACAACCGAGTTTAACATTTAATGAGCAAGTTTCGAGTAAACTCTCTTTACCAATGTTTGCTAAAGAATAATTGATTGAAGCATCGCTTGATAATTGTTTTAAACTAACTTACTTTTCCCCTTGTTTATTTTCCAGTCTTAATCCCCGTTGCCTTTCTTCTTTGAAGCTTTTTGACACAAATATTAATATTATGTACGTTGTCGTTTTTCATGCGTGATCATTATCACCTTTTCTGAATCCAAAACTTGCCTTTCGCCTTTCAATGCCTGTAGACCCGAAATGCCTAGATTAATTACAATATTGCGATAGTAATACTAATAGTTAAGAACATGTGATAAACATGATACAGGTACGTATAACTAATTTCAATTTGAAAATACTAGCTTATTTCCTACTCCTACTCTCTTATTTCTCTAAGGTTACTTTAATTACCAAAATTGATTAGAATGTTTAAAATACTCAGTTTTATTATTTGTAACTCGTTATTATACTTTTATTTTAGAGATTGTTTTGCATTACTACTACTACTACTACTACTAGTACTAGCTTAGTATATGGACTTAGGACTAAACTAAATCTCGTAAGCCGACCAGAGTTCGTGAGATATTTGGTTTACAGCCAAAAAATAACTTTAAAGTTAGGGTTCCCAACTAATGAAACAGTTAATTATAATCTTTATAACTAAGTTTGTTCAATTAACTATACATTATACTTATTAATAATTTATTTTTATTTTTCCTCTGAGTCTGAGTCGATAGCATGCTCTGATCGGAAGTTAATTACTATAGTGTCACCAAAAAATATTTCTAAACCATCAAAATTTATATTTGACACGTTTTTGAACAAATGTAATTTCTTTTTTAAATGTCAACCCACATCATTGATTTGAAAACACGTTTATTAGACTCATAGCTACATTGCTATTGTCTTCTTAGTCTTAAGCCTATATTGATGAGCTGTTAGTGCTACACATTTAATAATTTTGTTTAGTTCAGAATTTCAACGCAAAACTACACAAAGATCAATCCATGCATATCTGTTCGTAGTTTTGAGATCATAGGCTAGAAGGTAACTAGTCAACAGTGCCCATCGGTAACTCATGGGCTATTGTCTTGTCTGACCGAATAATGAAATTTCACCGTCATTCTTATAGCGCACTCACAGCCCCAAAGTGCAGAGCGCGTTTTTGCGACAATAGGCCGCTAACCTTGAATACCCAGATTCACAGTTCGAACATGTTAAAGGCTACATCACACCAGGCCCACATTAATATATAACTTAGTAATAACGACTTTATGAAAATATCTAACCATTTAATATCAAAATCGCTTTTAATATCTGAATGTTTCCAGGATAATCAACAAAAACAAGCACTAAGTCAATCTGCTCATTTTTCCACAGAACTGAAACAGTTATCGAAAAACGTGTGATCAGAGACGTTTCTCAAAGAGGCACTAGGAATGAATTTGAATGTAGACTAAATTCAAATACAATTCAATGGAAGTTTCTGTCAGAAAGGGACCTAATAGCGGAAAAGGCTATCGGCATCACCATCAGTAAGGAGATGGTACAGAAGGAAACCAAAGAACGATTGAAAAACATAATAACTAAACTAAAGTCCATGGAAGAAGCAAAGCCTATTTTTTTAAAAGCTCACCTTTTTCGTATGCACTAAAACTAAAAGACAAAACAACGCCGAGTTAGACTGAAGAAAGTCGGTATCATTCAAAAGATTGAGTTCTCAGAATAAACCACACAGGTTGTCCCTGTTTTAAAACAGGATGGGTCCGTTAAACATCGTGGTGTTGATAAGTTTCTATTATATCCACTGCCTAAAGCAGAACATTTGTTTCAAATTAGACTTTTCACATGCATACCAACAAGTACTGCTATATGAAGACTCGCGACAAAAGTACATTATTTACGCAACTTAGGGCTGTTTAAATATACACAACTTCTCTATGAAGAGATATCAACACCAGCTGTTATTTTCCTGGAAACATTAATGGATAAGGTGATTTAAACAAGGTTAGATGCACCATGTAAAAAATATTGTTACTGGCAAAAATGACGAAGAACAACTTTAAAATTTGACAAGACGGTGACCAAGTTTGATCAATTTGGCATGAAGGTTAAGAAAAGGAAATGAGCATTTTTGCAACCCTAATCTGAATATTTTGTATTTATAGCGAGCAAAGACAGAATGAAGCCTTCAAGGAAAGAAAACTGGAGCAATATTGGATGCTAGAAAACCAAAGAATATTAAAGAACCTCAATAATCGTTAGAATAATAAATTATTAATGTGAATATGTTACAAATATGTCATAACTGGTTAAATCTTTGACCTAATTATTGAAAAAGGAAATATTTTGGTATAGGGACAGTACCTTAAAAGGGTAAAACAACAGTTAATTTCTGTTCAGGGTTTAGCCAATTGTAATTCGTACTTACCAATTACAGTTGATGCCTCGACACATTAAATTAAGATTATAATTTCGCATAAATATATTGACGCTGATGCTTTATTATCTAGGCTCCCACTAGATGGCAGCAATGTAAATTTTATCGAAAGATGTATTGCAGTGAGAAGCTTCGTTATTAAACACCATTCATTTAATTAAGCTAATGACAAAGGCTTCAAAATTTAGGTAATGAAATTTGGCTCTACAGAACTGTATAAATTGTTATGGAACACAATGCCAAATGTCAGCCGCACCACCAATCCATTTGTTATGACCATCAACACGATGGCAACAGATTAATTTGATTTTTCCGGACCATTTATGCAAGATATGTTCTTGATAGTGCTTGAATTTGAAATTCTAAAAATGGCCTCAAGAACACCGCAAAGCACAATTAATGCATTGGGGTATCTGATTTCTATCTTAGAACTGCCTTCCTTAAGATTTTGGAAGTAATAACACTCCATAATTATTCTGCTAAATTTGTGGAATTGATGAAATAAAACGATATCAGACATGTTTTTCATCTCCATATTACTTAAGGTCAAACTGGAAGACAGAAAGGGCTGTCCAAATCTTTAAAAAAACATTCATAACACTAAAAACTAAAAAAGGTTAATAAAATAAAATAATTTGTCCCACCTGCTGTTATCCGATCATACTATACCATTTACAACAACAGAGAGGAATACATCTCAACTATTTCTGGAAAGACAGTTGTGATTGCAGTTAATGTTATTGAAATCAAATCTGGGGCAAGTTATACAATATATATATACATCCAAGAGAAACATATTCTGGATGTATGATATTAAGGAACTGGTGTAAGCAAAAGACAATAGGGGCACAAAGGGTTCTGAATTATGGCTTTGAGATGTAATCATTGATTGGCTTGGACCACTTAGTTATAAAGCTCAGGTAGAGGAAATTATTTGGAAAAGACGTATTAAAAACTCTTATATATATGTGTGTGTGTGTGTGTGCGTGTATTTGTTATATTGCAGTATACATAACTAGAGTTAAGTTTGGGAGAATAACCAAATGGATGAAATTGCTTCGAATAACCAGGAGGTCATGACAGATAAAACAGTTTTGCCAGAAGCTCTTACAAAAGATTTGCAGAGAATGTACCTGAAAAATGGTACCACGTAAGGAACCGAAACAAAAAGAACATTTTTAAAGTTTGAAGTTGAGTTTCTGTATTAATTCTTTAGTGTTCAGTTTGTAATGAAAGTACCTTGGTTTTAACTACTAAAGCAACTAAAACCCAATTACTTCTTAGATGTATTGAATCACTTAATTTCTTAATATTGAATTAAGTGTGTGTGTGTGTATTATATACATGTGTATACATATATATTATATGTGTATATATCATAGTTATAATGTGTTCTATCATTGGACAGGTTCATTTGGATTTTTGGTAAAAATAATGCAAAGTGCAGTCCACGTATTGATAACATATTGAATTATTACTTCTATAACATTTGCTACAGGCTACGTTCACTGTAGGCCTAAGTTCATAAAAATTCCGAGACTAACGGTACCTACGGCTAATTTATAAATAACTTACAAAATTTTCTTGCTAATCAATCTACTGATTAACTGAATAGATGCGATAATTCTCACTACTAAATTGACCTGAAACACTCATTGATTAATCATTAAATTACTGAATACTTCACTAACTTCATATATTTATATCGCACCCTTTTTTCACGAACTTTCTCTAATATTATTACATCATAATGAACTTTCTAGATAATGCATCATAATCATGATTAACAGCTCTCTCTAGCAAACATCTAAATCAACATATTAAAAACATAGCTTATAACAATATATTTAAATGATAATCAACAGTTTTCCTTAAGTAAACATTCTTATTTGTTTTTGTCCTTGGCTGATGTATGGAGGCCTGCCATCGACCTCTCCTTTTCATCTTCAGCCTCTGGTTTCTTTTCGTTCCCCCAGGGGGTTGTTTCTGTCTCTTCTTTGGCTTTTCACACCTTGTCTGTGGGTGTCCTTGTTTGACGTAGTAGTTGCATCCCTTCCCGTCACTCCCGGGGGGATATTTTTTCTGTTATGGGCTTTTCCGATTGGGTTTCTTTCAGATTCTTTTCGTGTTTTAGTGAGTAGTCACGAACTTCACTGGACATCTACCAGTGTTAGTCATCTGGTCTCATCTTTCTCAGGATGGCTGGTTTCTGGCTTCTTTCTGTCTTCAGTTCACATTAGTTACTCCTGGAGGAGGCAGATTGAGTGGTTTGGTTCTCTGATATGAGAAATTTCATCTTTTCCCTGTTTGTAGATCTCTTGGGGTATTTTCTTCACTTCCCAACATCAATTGGACTCTTCATTCTCCACTCAGTATTTAAGCATTTAGTCTTTCCGGCTTTTTCCTTGCTTTCCTGGGTACCTCGAGGGCTTCTATCTCTTTAGGGGATTTGGGCTTCATTGGTTGCTCTCATACCTGTCTATGTCACTCACACATTACCTCCAATAGGTATTCCTCAATTGATAGCAACTCTGCTCAAATCCCTTGATTCATCAGGTTGTATTTCATTCGTGCCATCGGTCCGATGTTGTTTGGTGGTAGGATAGTGACCATCGTATGGCAGGTGTTCCTCTTCCACCTCCTTCTCAGGTCTTCTATCTTTCACAAATGCTTGTCTTGTAGGTTGGAATATATATCTCGATTCCCTGGATATTTCTAAGTATTGGACTTTGGTGTATCCATGCTTCATTTCTCAGTTTTGTGACAAAAGATGGTTTTAGTGCTTTCCACTGACTTCCAAGAGATCCTTACTTCTGCAAGGAGGTGAACATCTGATTCTAGTTCTTATGTTGTTTTTTTACTTCGGAGCTAACACTTCTTGGCCCCTATACACAGGATACTGCTCTTGGCTTGCCTTCTTCCCAGTGTTCTGAAACTAGTTGTGGATTGGCTCTCCATCTGCATGTGGTCATTTCCATGGAGTGGTCCCTCCATCCTCCAGCTGTCCAGTGGTTATGCTCTTATCTGGGCACTCAGCACATAGATGCATTTGCAACTCATCTTGGTGGCATCCTTCTGTCTTTCTGGTCTCTGGTACCTATGCCTCTGGCTTTGGGTTGGTATACTTTTTTATAGTATGGAGGAGTTTTCCAATTTATACCTTCCCACCTGTACATCTCCTCTCTTTACATATATTTTCATCCACATCTCTCCATATCAAGTTCTCTGAGTGGCTCATTTTAACTGGCTCAGCCTTAGTTTCTCTCCAGATACCTCCACTGCATGTAAGGGAATCTCTGTCTTTCTGCCATTTTCTATTCATTCAATTTCCCATATTTGTTTCTGGTCAGTTCCAGATTGCTTTCTGTTTCTTGTGTGGACTCTGGGGTGCTTTGTTACTTAAACAGATTCCTTTTGTGGTTCATTTTCCCCCTTGTTTCTTCCATGGAGCCGTTTAGTGTCTCATGACCTTTCCCCATCACCATTACAAGTTGGATTCACAAGATTATTCAGTTGGTGTACTTTTCCCTTTCCTCCATACATCACCTTGTTTATTGTGCCTCTTTTCATCTATTTTGACATGTCACCTTGTCTCTTGTGGCTCATTTTTGTCATCTTCCGGAGGAGATTGTCCAGGCGTGACTGTGGACTACTCTTCATACTTTTGTCTCTGATTGCTTGCCTCATCTGGCTGTATGCTTCTCTGGTGGATATTGTTTCTATCCAGTAGTGATTCTCCATGCTCCAGTTTGACCCTGCCTTGGGTAAGTGGAATTTTTCTGTTATTTTTTTCAGGGGCTGAGCCTTGTGTCTTTGTTACATAATCAGATCCTGCTCAGTGGTGAGTGTAGCCTGGTCAAGTATGCCTTACTTTAACTTGCACATGTTACCTTTAAGGTTGTCACACACACTGTTGAAATGGGGTGTTCTGGAAGACAGCTATATAGTGGCTTACCTAGTGGTATATATCTGCATATGTATATATATATATATATGTATAATTCTATTCTGTACTTGGTGGACCATCACTCATGGACTATCATGAGTAAAGCAGAATGGGATTTCTGCCCATCCCTGCCACTCCCTTGATTGAATAAATTGGGAACAGTCTGCTTTTCAAAATAGGGTTTTGTGGTCACTCATTGCACTTTCTCTGGCATGTCATTCCTCTGGACTACCGACTGCCTTTTACCCTCCTTCCTTGAGTGGAGTTTGGGAGTCATTATCACTTTCCAGTTCCTAGCCGCTAGGCTGGTGGAACATGGAGGCTTCCTCAGGGGTGTAGCATATACATAATAACGTTATTTCTCTCTTCACTCTCTTTAGAAGAGAGCAAAGCTGGGAACACTTTTTTCTCCTTCCTTGGTTATTGTTCCAGGAGGTCTGATGTGGGAGGGAGCTGGACCAGCTGGCACTGGATTCTCCTGGTAATACTGAGTTCAGGTTTATAGCACCCTGTTCCTGCGGTTGAGACCAATGTCCCCCATCTTGGTAATTTTATTTGCATGATGAATTTTCCCTTCTCCTACAGTTTAGCTCAGGGGATTTCGCCAGCCTTCTAATACCAGTTACAGGACGTATAATACCCTGTTTCTATGATTGAGCAGATGCTCCACATCTGACTCGAAATTTCAGGTGCATATGGTTTTCTTCTCTGCCCTTATGGTTGAGTGGATCTTGTTCTTTTTTTGTACATAATTCCCGGCTAAAAGAGGAATCCCTGTTTTTATAGTTGAGTTGAGATTCAAACACTGCCCCATACTTCTTGAAATACTTCTTGCTTCCTACAGTTGATGTGGAAGTTTGTATGCTGATCACTGATTGCTTACTTCCTCATTGTAATTTCAGTTGCTTGCAGTATGGCACTCTGTTTACTTGCGGTTGGGGTTACTGTTCATGATATGTTTGCCCTGGCCACGTTACATTGTATATACTCAATTGATTCTTTGGCACTGTCCTCCACCTCGTAATACTGAGGACGGATGTGGAACGTCGTCTGTCCAGTTGGGGTTGGGGAGAGCCTTGCTCCAATGCTTTCTGAGGCATTTCATTATTGGTTTGATCTTCAATATCACCTGTTTAACGACACCTGTTCCAGAAGTGGTGCTTTCATTCAATTACTGAGCACACCTGTTTGATTCCATGTGGATGCTTTCAATAGGGAGTATCTTACTTCTATGTTACACTGGTCCCTCCATCTACTCAATGTGGGATTCTAGTTTTTGTATGACAGGAGGTATGTATCATATCGGAAGTTATCATTTTCCTACATTGAAAATAGATTTCCGATAGATACTTACCTTCGCTTACACACTTACAACCCTACCTCCCCACTTCCAGCATTTTTCTATTTTCTGGTGTGCCTAATCTTGAAAGTGACATACACAAGATGCAATACAGAGGGACTCAGCTACTCCAGGAGTGTGTATTCTGCTCCTATTGGTGGTGGGTCATGTGTTATGCATGTTAAATGAGTGGCAGGAACTGAAGGGGTATAAAGGCTAGTGAGTTCAGCAAGAATGAAAAATGTTAATGCATTAGAGAGCAGATGAAGATTGGGAAAAGCTTTTGTGTGAGGTAAGTATGTACCAGAAATATATATTCAGTGTAGGAAAATTATAACTTTTGATATGTTATTAAGTGTGAATATGCAATAATTCACTATTTAATTTTAAATCATAAAATTTTTTAAAGGCCAATTGAATAGAAATAAAAGAGGATCCATTTTCTTCTATAGTTTTATCCTATGTATACCAGAGGCAACCAACAGCATCATTTATACACACATACCCCTCCCCTAACAGACACACACATAGAAAAAAACAAATGCTTACCTTATCATGCTTGAAAAGTGCCATTTTTGTCAATGAGCCCTGTATTTTCATGCCTTCTGCACGTTACTGGTACAAACTTTGCTTTCCTGTTGAATAAATGTCTTTAGATCTTTTAGGTAACTGCACATGTTTCTTGTTAACTTAGTATGTTAGTTAAACCTTTGTATTTTTATCATACTGTATCATGCATGTAGATGGAAACCCAGACTTTAGAAAAATGTAAAGTTCAAGAAGAGTTCCTAGTGTTTCAAGTAAAAAGCATCATTGATAAAAATCTGTGAAATTATTTGACCTGTATTGTTTAACTTTAAATACAAACTAAATAGGCATACATATGATTTAGAAGTCTAATTTTTTGGGACTTAGAAACCTTAAAATTTCTGAATAAATTATGAAATTTTATTTTTGGTCTTGTTTAATTATACATTGCCCATTATTTCATATTGATATATCTGTGCAGTAATGCAAAATATCTAGATTGTAAAGTATAATGCATATTTCTAGATCTTTATGTCAGTATTTGTCCAAGAAAATGTGCCACTAAATATCTTTTAACATTACTATTTTTGGGTATGACACTTAGATGCATTACAGAGAACAGGTACTGTTTATATAAGCAACTGAAATTCATTGTTAAAATTTATAGAACATCTACCTTGATAAAAAAAAATTATATATGTTCTGAGAGGATAGTAATCTGCATTTTTCTAGGTTGGCTGGAAATCTGTTTTAAAACTGTGAAAGTTCTTAAAAGTGTAACTGAACACATAATTATTGTTACTGTTTTGTTTGTCTTTCACTGTTAAAACATTTAATATGAAGTACATATGTATAATTTTTGCCAACAAAAAAAGACTTCCTATTTTTTGGTTACCATTGTAAGCTTACATGATAAAAATTAATGTTGTTATGCATGAAAAGCTCCTATGTGTATCTTTTTGGTGTGTGTGCATGATTTTATTCTGAACCATGCATAATAATGTCTTACATAGTAGTTTCGTATGGTGTTTCTCACACACCTCCAAATTCTGTTGGAGGTGAGTATCAGGGAGTAGGACTGACGTCCTAGTTCGGACACCAAGTAAGCATGTTTCGGTTTGACAGGAATTCGAACCCGCGACCTTCAGATTGTGAGTCGATTGCCCTAACCACCTGGCCATGCTGGGCCATGTCTTTCATGCATGATTACAAGGAAGAACACCAGAACCTATAAGAAAAGATGTAAGAATTTTAACTAGACAATGTAAAAGAGTTAATAGTGTCTGACTTAGCACTTATACTTAGGTTCAGGACACAAAAATATTCTAGCCCTACAGTGTACACATTTCAAGAATTTTTACTTTGACAAGACATAATGGTGTTGTTTTATAGAATGTATTCAAATACCTTTTCCTTAAAATGTGAAGCAAAAACCCATGGCAATTAAGAGCACTGTTTACACATGAATGTATGCTGCATTTCTAAAGTTAAGGATAAACTTCTACAAACAACTTGTACAAATAGACAATATTAATATCTCATCATAAAGGATCTTGTATTATCAAAAACTCTGACTTGAAACTAACGTTTTTGTTTAATAGTCATCGAGTATATTAGGTTTTGTTTCAACTATTACTTCAAATTTCAGTTGACGTATATGAATATGCTTAAAATGTCTTTTTTCTTCATTTTTGTTGTTTTTGAAGCTTCATTTTGTAGTATGAAGCTTAGGTTTGTAAGATAGCACCCATAATTTTCTATTTTTCATTTTTTTATTTTAGAGATCAAGGTTCTGATAAGGATTTCTAATAACTTACCAGATGTCACTTTGAACATTAGGCATGCCAATTGTGCTATAAGTTATGTAAGTATATATAAATCATTTTCTCTTATATTTTCCTGTTTTTTATACACAGTGATTAAACCTGTTTCCTGTTTTGTGACTTTTGAAGTGTAAATTATCAGTGTTTATTTTTTTAATGTCACAATACATGCTATTTTAGTTTCTAGTTTTAAGGGATACATGTGTTTCATTGGTTCATATATGTTTTAACCAATAAAAACATTATGCTACTACAATTACTAGAACTATTTATTCAGTTCTCAGTTATTATATCATACTGTTTTTTAATATTATGTAATACTTTTTTTTCCTTTATGGGCCATACTGGAAATATCAGAAAGCAAAACAAAATAATTTTACATCTTGGTGTTTTGTTGCATTGGTGTTAGTTAAGCACCAAACACAGCATAGTGATGGTTTTCTCTTGTCATCTTTCTTAACTGGAACAATAATTCAGTTACTGTGCTAACCCTACATCACATTATTATGATTTTTTTTATTGAAAACATGGACCTGTTGCAGAATTTCTTGCTTGAGTTTTGTTTTTCTATATGTTGAGATAAAAGAAACTAAATGCTAAGTTTTTAAACCTAATTCTGAGGCCATGAAACAAAATTTATCATTAGTAAGATGAGATTGTACTGCAAGTTGATGTGAGAATAATTTGGAAAATTTATAACAATATATTACTTTTTATTTAAGATAGAAATGTTTCTAAAAATAGGAAGAGGATAATGAAAAAAATCAATCCTAATTGGCTTACTAAAGACATACAGTGGAAAATCAGCATAAAGGTCATAAGTTGAAGTCTAAATTGGAAGATAGTTTGGATGATTTACAAAACTATACAACAAAGCTAAGGATTTGGTTAAAAATAAATTTTGAAATCAAAAAGGCCTAATGAGAAACAGCTAGCTGATAATGGTGAGGCTAAGTTCAAGGATGTTTCAAATACATTAAAGATAAGCAAAATATTAGAATGGGGGATCAGACCTTTAAAGGATGCTGAGGTCAAGGATTTTGATGAGGATTATGACTGAGATTGCTGAATTTGTAGATGTTTTTCTTTCTCTTATTCTTATGAGAGAAGATATTAGCAATATTCTTTACCTTGAGTACTCTATGGCACATATTTGAACTGACCTGAACCATGTAAATATTAATTCCTTTGTGGTAAGAAAATGATTGAGAGATTGAAAATAAAATACTAGGAGCTGACAACGTTTTTCTCAGGGTTTTAAAGGTAAGAGGTTAGACATGCAAACCTCTTTTAGTATGTCAATAGACAGTTGACAGGTGTCTGAGGATTAGGGAGCTGCTTATGTTACACGTTGTGTCAAAGTTGCTCTGAAAATAATAAACCAGTAGAAAAAATTCTATAGAGCATAGAAAAAGAGGCATTAAAAAATCTTTTAGTGAAATATGATATTTTAGTAGGTTATTTCTCTTGCTGATAGGTGCTTTTAAATTATCTGTTGAAAATAATGTAACATCCAGTTGAAATAATGATATTAAATTACTTTATTTCCTCCTTTAAGATTTCTACAAACTTGAATACATTTAAACTGCCATAAACTGCTGGAGAATATATGTTTTCTTGAGGATTTCTTAAGTGTCCATTTTTAAACTGGAAAATGTTGAAAAAACTCTTCTCCTATAAGTATGATTTATACAGTTCTTGAAAATATAACTACTGAAAAACCTTGTGCCAAAAATCTAGCACTCGGGCTACATTCTGTCATATTTTTCCACCTTGATGAAGATGAATAATGTTTTTCACATGTGTTTTCCTTTACCAGATTATATTCTACTTAGGATAAAAAGGCAAAAGCAAACAAATTGTAAGAAGGTTTTCCCTTCTGCTGCCTTTTTTGTGTGATAATATTTCATTTGCCGACTTTGTTTACCATCCATTCTAAAAATACATATATGAAACCCATCACTGAAATGCATACTATCTCTGTATATTAATGTGATATCCTTTACATTTCTACAGTAAATCCAACTATAGCAGGCTAATAAGAATAGTTATTTTGTATTAGACTACTTCCACAGATCATAAATGTAAGCTTTTATTATAATGTGGCATTATACTATATATAATATAGTATAGTATTATATATATATAAAGTGCAAAGCATATAAAAGGAGTTGAATTAAAATGCTGATCACCTTTAACCATTCTGTGAACTCTTTTACATGCATCTCACAATGTCCTGAATTATCTGTTTTTTATAAATAGACCCCTAATTATCAATAACAGATTTAGCTTTGCAATTTATCATTCATTTTAAACCTAAAACTACCACCACTCACACCATTTGACTATAGGAAATCAAGAGAGCTGGTTAAAAAGAAAGTTAAAAGGGCAAAAACTGTATATGAAAGAGGGTTGGCTAAGAGAGTTAAATCAAACAATAAGGAATTCTTTAGGTATATGATGGTAAACAAAATGTTAGGATGGGGATTGGGCCTCTTAAAAATGATAGTGGGGAGCTGATCTCGGAAGATTATGAGATGTTACCTTTATTAAATTATATGTTCTTTTCAGTTTTTATGAAGGAAGATACAAGTATTATGCCTCAACCAAAGCACTTAATGTATGTGGAAACATATTGATGTAAAAGATATAATTTTAAGTTCTGAAATTGTAAGAGAAAAGTTGAGAAACCTTAAAATTAATAAATCCTCTGGACCAGACAACTTTTATCCTAGATTTTTAAAGGAACTTAAAGATTATATTTGTGAACTAATATTTTTTATAGGTCATTGAGTAGTGGAAGAGTATTAGAAGATTGGAAGTTAGCTAATGTTAATCCAATATTTAAGGAGGTGATAAACAATTATAGGCCAGTTAGTCTTACATCAGTATTTGGAAATGGTTTT
>NW_013665621.1:1258883-1260093 GCF_000517525.1 Limulus polyphemus
ACAAATTTTCTAACATTCTTTGAGGATGTTACTGCAAGATTTGATGAAGAAAATACTATGGATTTGGTTAACCTTGATTTTCAGAAAGTGTTTGATAAGGTGTTTTACAAAAGACTTGTTACAAATATGAAATCTGTGGGTATGGGGAAATGTTATTAAATTGGATAGAAAATTGGCTGGATAGTAGAAAGCAGAGAGTAGTAATAAATGGAGTTAGATCTGACTGGATCACAGTTACAAGCGGTATGCCTCCATTTTCAACACTTGTCTTAAAAACTAAACAGTCTTATATATCCAACAAGGGTTGTTATAAATTTATTTTAGTCAAACTGGATTAATGTCACAAATAGGGTATCTCAGGACTCAGTATTAGGAACTTTTTGTTTTTGATTTTTATCAGTGATAAAGATGAAATAATGGTCCATAAGTTACTTAAACTTGCTGATGATATTAAGGTCTTGGGTGTTGCTGGCTGTGAGGATGCTGCTGCTGCTTTACAAAAGGATTTAGATTACTTGTTGAGATAGACAAATAAATAGCATAAGGTATTTAATTATAATAAATGCAAGGTAATGCATGTGATATCATAATTTAAATTATAGGTATAATTTTGAAGGGAATAACTTTAACAGTATGATGGAAGAAAAGGATCTCAGTGTTATGGTTGATCAGTTTCTTAAGTCATCCAAGTAGTGTGCTGTTGCTATTGGCAGGGCAAATAGGATTTTAGATTGTGTATACAGAAATTTTAATAGAAGTCTACAGAGGTTACCATTTCATTGTTTACATCACTAGTTAGGCTACTTCTGGAATTTTGTGTTCAGTCTTTGGTTCCTTACCTTAGAAAGGACATTGAATTGTTGGAAAGGATTCAGAGGATTACCAGGATGATACCTAGAATGAAAATGTTGGTCATACAAAGAGAAATTAAGATTAAGAAATTGTTTTTTCTGGAAAAGAGTTTTAGGGGATCTGATTGAGGTATTTAAAATTGTTAAGGAAATTAGTAGTGGGGATACATCATCTGTTTCTTACTTATTGGTAACAATGGTAGGACTAGGGGACAGAAATATAAATTTTGGCAGGGTAGAAGGCACAGCTTTATTTTTCTAACAGATAGACAGGGGCGGATTGAGATGGCTAAGCGGCCCGGGACTGGGATCACAGAGTGGCCCTGGACAGGTTTTCTGTTAAACTTTTTATTCCGATG
>NW_013665621.1:1261093-1292780 GCF_000517525.1 Limulus polyphemus
TGCAGATAGACTGGCTTTTAGAATTGGTTGCATTCAGATATGGTGGAAGTAGTAAGCTTAAGAGAGTTTAAGGGAAGACTTGATAAATATTTGAATGATAAGGACTGGTCATGAGTGTTTGATTTTTTAAAGTTTAGTGGATAGGATGGCTTAGGTGGACCAACAGGCCAGTTGTCCTTAAACTTTATGTTATAATATCTCTTGTGGTTTATTGTTCTCTATTTTTTTCACTGAAAATGTTTTTGTGTTATTAGTCAAAAAATTTGAAAACACTTTTTGCTAAATTTTTTTACTTTTAATTCATTACTTATTTTTCACAACTGTATGGAAAAAAAACTTGTCAAACTGAATCAACATGCATCTATTGTTATAAAACAGTGTGAAAGGTATATGTATTAGTTTCTTTATTTCTATCTCTGAACACCTCTTTGGCTAATATATTTTTTTGTAAATACCTTCCACCACATTTTTCTTTTTAGTGCAGTATAATAGCACTAGCTCTCGAAAATATATAAAAACACTGCATTGTGTTTTAGAGCTTTTTTTTTAAGCTGGTAATCCTTACTTATTATTTATTCTCAGTCTTTCATGTTTTTTGTTTCTCTTACTAGTAAAAGAAAACTGTAATATATCTAGGACTAGCTTAGTTTCTGATTAGCTATTCTTTAGTTTTCTGTGTTAACTGGTAATTTTTTTACTGGCAACCAGATATATTCAAATTCTGAGCAGCTGTTCCTGGAGCAAGAAATACTTAATTAAGAGATTTTTCAGGTAATTTATCTTGTTAAAATACTTTTTTTTTTTTTTTTACAAATTTCTACTTTTTGCCCAAATTTTTGTCATTGTTTAATAATTCATAATCTGTAATATTCATATTAATTCACTTTATCATTACATTTTTTGGATATCTATAGTGAGTTGTTTTTATCTCAAAAGCTAAAGTCTTAATATCAGTTTTAAAGTTATAAGCTCCACCTGCCCTAATGCAGTAGAAATTTTGTTATGATGTTTTCAGGCCTTTTTTTTTAATTTCTTAGTCCATACTGGATGTACAAAACCCCTGAGTTTTTTGTAGCATAACTTATGGGTTTGAAGATGTTATTTTCCAAACTCATCTCTCACAAGCTTATATGTGTTTTCAGTAATGTTTGTTTTGTCACATTACATGCATTTATATTTTAATTTATTTAGTATTTATTTTAGCGTTTGTTTATAGCGTGATATAGCGTTTGTTTTAGCGTGATGTTGAAAATAATGTATCGTAAAGTTGTATTCAGAAAGAATAAACCAGTTTTATTAAGTAAGGATTTGTGTCGCTAAAGTTTTGTCGGAACAAAGTTATGGAAAGTTAATTAACAAACAGGGACGTAACAATATGTTGAACTAAATATAATTAATTTAAAACATAATATCAGATTACTGCCATTATTTTCGTTTATGGCATTTTAGATGTGGTAAAAGTCATGGCGTATCTGTGCTTAGTATTTTTGTCTGTTTCAAGGTGAATGTTCATAAAAGAGAGCAGAATTACAGTGGTTTTCTGTATTAGTTATAATAGTTTATGGATTATCATCATAAGTAAAATATTTAAAATAATTCACCCCACATTTGTCTTACTGTTACAATAATTTTTATCAAAATAGAACAACTGGAAATTTAATATAACATGTGGAAAACTGTGATTTTACAAAAATAATGAACTGCCCCTACTAGCTTTGCTACTTTTATGTTTATTTCCCAGGCCAAGATCACTAATGACCACCCCTTGTACACTTATGCTTTATACCCCATGTCTTTCAAATAAGAATAAGATACTATTCACATTGCATAATATGAAACTAAAGTACAATACAATAACACCCACAACTACAAATTTAGATGAATGAATTTTTTTAATGTATATTAAATATCTGCCTCAATTTTGGCACTCAGTACATGAGTCTGAGATGGTAGACTCAGTAGTCACACATTATTTAAGGCTGTGATTGCTACAGTTATTAAGTGAAATAGTCTACATGCACGAACGAGAAATAACAAATGTTAAAGCATTTGCTGTCACTTATAATGGTGAAAGATTCAAGGCAAATATTTAAAATGTTTATGGATCAAAATGTTATATTTTCTACAGTAACAATTAATATTACTATTTCATTTAAACAAGACTTGCACAATAGAAAACACCTCTATACTGTTGTGATATATAATTCTACCATGCATTTCTAATGTTGCCTGTTAATTAAAAATATATTTATTCTTTATTATTTCTGAGGCCATTAAGTTGATGTCATTCTATTGAGGTCACACCCTTTCTGTCCATGGGAAACATGGATGTAATGCTGCACATTGTGTAAGAATGTGGACAGCAGTGTCCTTTAATGCTAGGTAAGGTGGTATCTTGAGGTTGTGCCATTTCCTGTGCTTGAATGAGAATGACCAGTCATGTGACTATCACTATTTGCTCTGAATGCATTTGATATTACCTGCGATGTAAGGAACAATAAATTTAAATGGTATGGTAGTTGATCTAGGCCTGGTCAGTTTGAAAGTAAATTATCTGACCTAGTTAAAGTAACCATTCCATGCCCATAGAGAAAGTATACATTGTGTATATTTTTCTGAATTAGTAAGGATTGTTTTCTTGTATTTTACTTTGTGACCAGTTTCACTATATTGTTTTCACAAATGCAGCTCCTCAGTAGCCTTATCCGTTTGCTCTGAAGTTAACTCAGTTTTACCTGAAAATACCACTGACACATCTTTTTATTTTCTAATATTCTGATTTACAAAAAAAACATCAGAGATAGTGATGTTCTTGTTTTCATATTTTTGGCCAAATCATTTAGGTACATATATATAGTAACAGTTTTCATGTTAACTGGAAGTTATAGAATAAGTTTTAAACATTTTTTTAATTAATGTTTTTTATATAAAGCCAGAAAGAGCCTGGTGTTCATTTGTATTATTTGGGTTTTACTAGAGGTTAAGGTTGTAACATATATGAATAACTTCAAAATGTAAAGTTTGTATGGTTAACATTTTGAGTGGTTACACATTGCACATGATTTTTTTTTCAGAGATTCAATTTATTTCTTAAACCCACGGATAAATTAAAAATACCAGTTTTGGAGGTTAATGGTAATAGTTTAAACACTGATAGTTAGTTCTTAGCAAATTAAGATTTTAAGGTAGAGAGATTTTTTTGTTCATTAGTGTAAATTTTAGTTTAAAAAATTTAAAGTTGTACAGTACATTTTGATCTTCTATTTATAAGAAAATTATTTCTACAGAACAAACTGTAGGAGAAAATCAAATGAAAAACAAGATTGAATAAGTCAATTATCTTGTACGAAAATATTTTATACACAAAGCCAGGTAGTGGTTTATATACTTTTAAGGTTCCACCCTGATCTGTAAGATTCACTTTTATTAACATATTTATATGCTGTTAGCTTATATATGTTTGGTATTGTTTAATACGATAGTTGCATAGTTTGTGTTTATGTTTATGTAACAAACGTTTTGGCAAAGAACAAAATTGCTGTACTTAACAGTTTCTTTCTTTGTTTTGGATATTTCTTCAAAGATATATGAGGGGTATTTGTGTTAGCTGTCTCTACTTTTGAACTGATAGACTAGAGAGAGAGAGAGAGGACAGCTAGTCATCAGCACCCTCTGTCAACTCTTGAATTACTCTAATATAATAGATGGATTTGACCATCACTTATGATGCGCTCATGACCCCCAAATGGGAGCATGTTTTCTGAGGATCAAGGAATGAGATACACTTCAGTTTAAACTGTGGCCATCATGCTGTTAATGTGCTAGGCTGTGGATCAAAGTGTATGTAGTTCACATCCTATTAAAACATATACTGTGTTAAGCATTACATATAGTGTTATAGCTTCTCCATTTTTTGGATAGTATTTTAAATTTATATGTAGAGAATGCCCAGTGTTATTAAATTAAATACATAATGAAATATTTGTTAGATTTAGGCAAGAACTTAAATCATTGTACAACATAACTGAAAGACTGTTTTCTACATCAAGAAGGAACTGTTCTATGCAGAACCCATTTTAAGAAAAGGGTACAAAATATGTGAAATATTTTTATCAGTTTCTTATAAAATTTTATTTCTCAAAATTAGCTTACTTTGGTATTAGCTAAATTTCAAAACAATAAATCAATTTAGTTTTTTTTTACATTCAAACATAAATATATACATTTTTACTGGAGCAAGATGTCAGGTACCTCAAAATCATCCCAAACGTACTGAGATGCATCTGCACCATCAAGCACCAGAGTAAACTGCCATGTTCTATTAATATTTGTTTTTTTATTTATATTTATGTTATTTAAAATTTTGAACATTATTTGTGTGATGCATATTTTTTTCTGTTTTTAATTTGTATTTTTAAATGCATGACATTCTGTGTGTTTCAGAATTATTGACTAGGATTTAGAGAGTATACCAAAAAAAAGATTAATAAGAATTAAATTGTGGGTGTTTTTATTTAAGGTAAACCATTCATACTTATTTTGTAGTAATTGGACCTATAACGTTTACAGATCTGTCAAGCAGGATCAGGATAATCAAGAAAAATGTAATCTTTCCTTTTAAAAGGTGATCATTAAGTTATGTAAAAAAAACAAACAATATCCACTTTCCATAATTATAAAGTAACATTTAAGTGTTTTGTTATATTGAATTGAGAATGAGTAGCAAAAATAATGAGAAGATTACATATCTTAAGTGGTGCCTTGAGAATCTTTGTTAGCTCACACTGACATGCCTAAATTGTTTTGAAAGGGATTGTTGCATGTGTGACAAGTAAAATGTGAAGATTACTCATCTTAGTGACACCTTGAGAATCTTTGTTAGCTTACACTGACATGCCTAAATTGTTTTGAAAGGGATTGTTGCAGGTGTGACAAGTAAAATGTGAAGATTACTCATCCTTAGTGACATCTTGAGAATCTTTGTTCGCTTACACTGACATGCCTAAATTGTTTTGAAAGGGATTGTTGCAGGTGTGACAAGTAAAATGTGAAGATTACTCATCCTTAGTGACACCTTGAGAATCTTTGTTAGCTTACACTGACATGCCTAAATTGTTTTGAAAGGGATTGTTGCAGGTGTTACAAGTAAAATGTGAAGATTACTCACCCTTAGTGACATCTTGAGAATCTTTGTTAGCTTACCCTGACATGTCTAAATTGTTTTGAAAGGGATTGTTGCAGGTGTGACAAGTAAAATGTGAAGATTACTCACCCTTAGTGACATCTTGAGAATCTCTGTTAGCTTACCCTGACATGTCTAAATTGTTTTGAAAGGAATTGTTGCAGGTGTGACAGGTAAAATATGAAGATTACTCATCTTCAGTGACTCCTTGAGTATATTTGGTAGCTCAAACTGACAAAAAAGAAGTACATAAACGTTTTTGAAAAGGATTATTGCACATATTACATCACTTTTTAGTGGAAATGGAAATAGGATAGAAAATGAGAGTATGAGAAAAGTTAGAGAGAAAATTTAAAAGGAAAATTTCTAAGATAACTAGAGAAATTTATCTACATGCAGCTAATCAAAATGAAACAGATTAAGCATAATAATTATAAAGAAATTAATAAAATGAAAAACATAAAGATGACTTGAATTATTTAGTAGGAGTGGAAACAAGAAGTCACCGAAGATCAAAGATTACCAATTATAGAACAAAGGATAATTCCAAACAGATGTATGGTTTGCTTTGAATTTTCTGCAAGCTACTCAAGAGATATTTGTGCTAGATGTACAGTATTTAAAATGGCACAAGTTTCTTTGAAACCTGTATAGGACACAATACCTAAGGGGGCTGTGTCTTTAATAAAATGGTTGGAATATTTCTGTGTTGTTGTTTTTTAGTGCAGATTTACACAATGAGCTCCCTGCAATCTGTCCACCACAGGGAATCAAATTCCTGATTTTAGCACTGTAAGCCTGGGAACTTTCTGCTGACCCAACTTACCACTGACCCATATGTGGACAACATGGTTAGGATTATTAAAACGTTTGGCAACAGAAATGTTTTAATAAAGGATTTATAATTTTTGAAATTTCCCATTCAGCATTTTGATGGTTAAATATTTTTATATTAAATAGTGTTCTGTAAGCAATTAGTAATTTTATACAGCTTTTAACTGCATTTGTCTCAGAATGTGTTTTCATGAACATGCAGGTCTGACAATAGACTTTTTTTACAAGAATAACATACATTCCATGGTAGAGTGTAATTAACTTTAGCATCAATTAGGATAACTTTGATATTTTTGTTTTTCTATAAGGAAACATTGGAAAGATTTTGTTTTAAAAAATCATTGAGTTGGAAATGTTTTTTTAGAATACATGAGACAATCGTAACGAGTTGATTTTAATTTTCATTGTACGTAGCAATTTTTCTTTTCTCTGTCATTATTACTTATTATTGAAGACACCAGTTTGCTTATTATAGGAGTCATTGTTATTTTCATATCATCAATTGCAATTAATGTTTTTTTTTCTATCCATAATCCATACACCATGATATATCCCCCAGTGGGACAGCGGTTAGTCTGTAGATTTCCAAAGCTAAAATTGGTGGTTCGATTCCCCTTGGTGAACACAGCAGATAGGCTGAAGTGGCTATGTTACAAAAAAACACAAACACATATACACACACACACACACACTATGAGACATGTAGATATAATTTAAGGAAAACAAGGCTATTGGCCCATCTAAGCTATTATATCCACTATACGATACTTTAAAATAAAACACTCAAAACCAGCCCTTGTCATTCAGTTAATCTGTCAAGCCTTCCCTTAAACTCCCTTAATATAACTGCATCTGCCACATCTGAAGGCAATGCATGTCAAAGGCCAACCACCTTGTTAGAATAATAAAGCTGTCTTAGCTGAAGATGACTTCTACTCTGGCAAAATTTACATATGTGCCCTCTAGTCTTAGCATTCTGATCATTAGGTGAAAAAAAAAAGATGATGCACCTGGGTGATCAACGATCAATTCCATTAAAAACTTAAACATTTCAGTCAGATCCCTTCTAACTCTTCTTTTTACAAGATAAAATTATTTCGGAGATTTTAACCTATTCATCCTGAGTATTATCATTGTGATTAACTTTCTTCCAAACCCTTTCCAACAATACAATTTCATTCCTAAGGTAAGGTGCCCATGACTCAACACAATCTTCCAAATATGGTCTAACCAGTAACCTATACAATGACATTATAACTTTTTTAGACTTGTATTCAACATTTCTGTAGAAACAACCTAATCCTATTTATCCTGCTGCTAGCAACAGCACATTGCTTGGATGGTTTAAGAGACTGATCAAACAGAACACCAAGATCTTTATCTTCCATAACACTATTAAGGTCATCCCCATAAAAAAATGCTCATAATTGAAATTGTGATATCTGACATGCATTACCTTGCATTTATTATAATTAAAACCATTTTCTATTTACTTGTCAAAGTCAAAATATAATCCAAATACTGTTGAAAAGCAGTATCCTTCTCTTCATAGCCAGAAACACCCAAAGCATTAATATCATCAGCAATTTTAAATAGCTTATTGATAATTATTCATTCTATGTTATCAATGTAAATCAAAAAGAGAAAAGGTCCTAATGCTGAACCCTGTGACATTAATTCAGTTTGAATAAACCCTTCCCTCCAGCAAGTTTTCTATCCAATGAGCCAACCTATCCCCTGTACCTAGAGAAATAATTTTTTTAACAAACCTTTTATCTGACACCTTGTCAAATATTTTCTGAAAATCCAGATTCACCAAATCCACACCCATACTCTCATCTAAATAAACAGTAATTTCTTCAAAGAATATTGAAAGATTTGTAAGGCAAGAATTTCCTCTAATGAAGCCATACTGACTATCCAACAAAATTTGAAACTTTGTTAAATGACGTCACAAAGCTTCTGTTATCATACTTTCAAAAACTTCCCACTACTAATGTAAGACTAATAAGTCTATAATTACTGGAACAATTTTTATCACCTCCCTTGAAGATAGGAGTAACATTGGCCAACTTCCAAACTTTTGGCACCTGCCCACTGTTCAAGGTAAAATAGTAACAAGTGGCTTGCATATTCAGTCCTTAACCTTCTTGGAAGCCCTTAGGTAAATGTTATCTGGTCCAGGAGCTTTACAATACTTTAACTTCACAATTTTTTCTTAACAAGTGCAAAATTAATCTTGCTAAATCTTGTTCCATCTAGTAAGTGTTCAGGGTGAGGAATATTTCTTAAATCTTCATTTGTAAAAATTGAAGAAAAGTAGAATTTGATATGCCAGCCACCTCAGATACTAGCCTTCCTGTATCATCCATCAAATACTCTGCTTCCATTCTTATTTCCTATTTTACCAACTTTCTTGATTTTCTATAATCCACCAAATTTTCTGTCACTGCAGTGAATTTAAACCACTTATTCAATTTATATTGCTTTTTTTATAATTTTATCCTTTACATCCATTCTCAGCCAACCTGGTTTTCACTTGTAGCCACTTTTTTTTTTTAATAAGGAACATGTCTATCTTGAATATGTAAGATTATTTTTGAACATTTTTCCATATTTGATTAGTGTCTACTATATACACATTTTAGTATATCTTATACAGCAAACCAAACCTAAGTTATATTTTTAATAGCAATGATTCCCACCAATTCTGAACTTTTTTATAAATGAGGACTAAAGCCATTCCTTTCCACCATTTTGAGACATATCATATGAACCATTAATCCAGTGCAAGATTACCAATGCTATGCATGGCATTAAATGTCATTTTAATATGGCAGCATGCAGCTTCAAATATTATTTCATCCTTCTTGCTGAGTTGAACCCTCAATCACTTATGGCATTAAGGGGATAAGATTGAAATGGCTGTCAAACTCATACCATTTGTCCAGTTGGTTACACATTTAAATTTAATCTCTGGGAACTGAGCCTGATTTTATCAAAATGGGTTCAGTGTCAGTTCCTTAAAACAACTTGTGACACCAGATGTACAACTCTACATATATGTAAATAAGTATTTATTTCATACAAGTACTATACTTCAACCATAATCTTCTATTTCACTTAAAATTAATATGTTTAAAAAAGAGCAGCAGATAAAAATGTAAATGAGTAAGTATGATGAGTCATGATTTTATTTCTGGATTATGTTAGTTATTGCTGAATATAAGCTCTGAATGGAAAACAAATTTTGAATTTAAGGTGAAATTTAAGAATCTTTTAAAATAATACTCAGTGAAATGTGATATATATTTCTTAATAGGATTATTATAGCAGTAAAATAAGAACTACACAACTACTTTGCAATAGTTAATAGATAATAAAGAAAAAAATACATGTAAACAGTAATAAAAATTTTCAGAAATATTATATTTAACAGTTGTTAAACTTAGAAGTTTTTTGTTAGTGATGGAACTCTAAGTTGATTGGTTTAATCCGTAAGTCCCTGTCTTAATTTTTTAATGCTGAAGCCTCCAAGCATTGATTTATCTAAAAACCACCTGTGTTGCTTTTATTCATTTTTCCAGTAAAACTAACTAGGACATCGCTATCACCTATAAGTTAACCAAAGGAAATTATCAAGTACTCAAAATACACGTGTAACAAGTAAAGAATGACAGTAAACTCATACAATGTGTAATAAATTAATTTCTCTGGAAAATGATGATGAAGAAAGTATCGGAACTGATGTTGGACTAAAACATTTCGATTTAAGTTTCCAGGATTTATTTCTTTTCTGTGTGGTCAGTCTTGAAAATATTTATTTTTTGTTATTGTAGAATAGAACATTCGTGCATTACCTTGCATTTCTTATAATTAAAAGTTATCTGTCATTTATTCACCCAACGGGCCAAATAATCCAAATACTTTTGTAAAGCAGGTGTATTCTCCTCGCAGTCAGCAACATCCAAAACTTTAATGTCATCAGCAAATTTAAATAATTTATTGACCATTCCTTCATCAATGTTATTAATGTAAATCAAAAAGAGCAAAGTTCCTAACACTGAGTCATGAGTCACCTCCACTTGTACCATTAATGCAGTTTGGCTAAACTTCATTTATAACAACCTTCTGCTTTCTTCCATCTAGTCAGTTTTCTATCCAATGAGTCAACCTAGCCTGCACACTTACAGGGATTACATTTTATCAAGCCTTTTATTATTATGTGGTATCTTGTCAAATGCTTTTTGAAAATCCAGATACACCAAATTCACACCTGTACTCTCATCTATATAAGTAGTAAACTCTTCAAAAAATATCAAAAGATTAGTAAGGCAAGATTTTCCATAGTGAAAACCGTACTATCTATCAAAATTTTAAACTGTTCAGGATGAGGAATATTGCTTAAATCTTCATTAGTAAAAAGTTGACGAAAAATTAAAATTGGGCAACTCATAAGTATCTGTACTTTACTAGATGAAGTCTATCAAGCAGTAGCTTTATAAAGTAAATAAAGATGGTTACAAAGTAGTTTGAGTGGGAGCCGGAGACAGTTTGTTGTGAGCTATTAGTGTATGTAGTGTAAAATATGTGTATAAATGTGGTTCCACATTGAAATATTCCACAGGTAGAGAATTTTCATGAAAGGATAAGACTAATGGAAAGGCTCAAACTATGAAACACAGTTTGACCTATCGTTTTTTTTATAAGAGTGGTGTAAGATATTTTGGCTGGATCAAATCAAAATATTTCTGAGTAGGTGAAATTATTAATAGTATATGAAATTCTCAGATCAGACAGTAGCTTAGATATTACATAGAATATTTTCATTCATGCAGATTGAAATATTTAGTAAAGCACACAATTTTTTGCATATTTTCATAACATTGTTTCAATGTGAGGTGTGTTATAGGATTCATGAAAATGCAGTCTTTTACTGTACTAGGAAGAAGTGGAAAGTAACACCTAAGTGGTGAAACTGTGTAGATTGGACCAAAACAAATTCTAAACTTGTAACTAGAAGAAGGTCTTTAAGGAAAAACAGTGTAAATGTTAGGGAATTCTAACATTCAAAAATATGGGTTGAGATGCCTATCCCAAGGCAGTTCATATATGTAGGATCAAGTTTTGCAATCCCATTCTTTTCTTACTAGAATTGCTATTTATGTGACAACCAGATGGTAGTGGAATGAATAGATCTTGAGCAAAGGGTAGGTGTGTTGGCCATTGTCTTGGGAATGGCAACAGAAGGCACCACGGCTAAAATGTGTTGGTCAAGTTGAGACCCAATGAGGCTTGTGGGCCAAGAAGTTCACAGACTTAGGGATATGTGCTCTATGAGTATGAATACATGTGAATCCCATAAAAGTTTTGCATATCATATAATCTGTTGGTTACTCAGCTTCTAAAGGTAGTTTTTAGAGGGAAGTAATAGTTGTAACCAGGAAGTTATGACTTTTTCAACCTACACACCTAGCTGGCCTTTTGAACAATTGGAATTTACTCAATCTTATGTTTTCAATCTGGATTTTTGCTGAGTGAAATTGAATTCTTGATGCTTCTGACCATCATGTTTTTCAACTAGCCAGTAGTTTCCATTCTTTGTTGCCAAACATTTTCCCAAAGCACTCTCCACTGCATGATATGCACCATCAACATGAGCAAAGACAATTGTGAGTAGACACCAACTTACCTGGAGACATCAGCTACAGCAGACCAGCTATAATTGCCTGCCTCTCTACTACATGACTGGTGAAGCAGACACATAACATTGCACCCATGGTCTGCCAACATCGGAAAGGTCACAGTAAGTTCTCATTCAGGAGAAGTTACAGTGCCACTTCTTGATGTTAATTCTATAAATGGTTCTTATACATTTATTTAATTTTTCCATCATTCAATGTATATGTGTAGATATTTTAAAGGAACATTCTGTTGTATATATGTGCATAGTTTATTTTGCCTATATTATGTTGTAAAGGATTTGTGGTATTTTTCATTGTTAAAGGTTTATTTATTATTGCCCAGTGTGAAAATATTTAGCTTTGTTTTGTTTTTGATTTGTGTAAAGGGTTTCATTGTATGTTTCTGAGTAATTAAGACATTATCTAAAGTGTCATTTACTTTGAAGTTGTTATTAATTTTTTTTGTACTATACTGAAAGGGCTATTTTATGTTATTTCTTTTATGCAGTTTCAATAGGTTCATTGTTCAACTTACATCAGATTGTTCATTGAATAAGTTAAAAAAAAAATCCTTTAAAAGGATTGATTTAGTACCGTCTATCTATATTAAGGGGTTTTCACTTAGTTTTGTGTAACTATGTAGTGTGTTAGATTACCTCCTTTTAAAGGAGGTAGATAATAATTATTAAGAATCACTTTAATATGTAGTTTTCTGTGTTAAAGGGCTTATATATGTATATGTGCTTGCATCATTAAAGAGTTTTTTTTTTGTATTGTATGGAGTTTTATTGTTAAAGGGCTGTTTTACATCTGATTTAGGTATACAGTAGTATTGCATGTTTTATTTTCTTTAATAGTTCATGTGTACTTTTATGTCTTTCTTTTTAAAGGGTTTTTCTTTATGTAATTTTTTTGTATCTCTTTGTTAAATGGTATTTTTGTCATGTGTAATTTGTAATGGTTTTCTTTCTTTAAGGGTTATGGAGTTTATGTAACCTGTAAACGTTTTTCTAGGGTGAGAGAAAGTTAAGGCATACCTTGACCAAGGAGTAAGTTTAAGCTTATTGGTTTTAATGTTGAAATTAATTGTTGGCTTACGGACCAGCTAAACAAAGGGAAGAGAGACAAGTGTAATATATGAATATATGATATTATTTTAATATTATAGTATTTCTCATGTATTCTGTATATGTGCAAGTTTCCCATAACATGTGGTAAAGAAAAAAAACTGATGATTTTGTTCTAGCTTCCTTTATTGTTTTTGAGTAGATAATACCTGTTATGTTTAGGAGGGGTGGATAATGCTGCAATACTACACAATGTGCAAAGATGTTGATAACAGTGTTCTTCAGTGGTAGTTTAGGTGATACCTAGAGGTTACAGCTTCAACATGTGTTTGAGTGAGAATGACTAGCTGTATATATTTGTGTGTAGTACTAGTCTGCCTGGGTAAATACAACATTTCTTGCAAGCTGAGAAACACTGTATTCAATTAATTTGGTATATGGATCCAACTTGAACAACTGAATATAGAATATCTAGGAGAAGTAAGTGTCCTATGTCAAAAGCAAGTACACACCAGTATTTAGTGGAATTAATATGGACAGAATTTTTGTTTACATTTTTTTACATGACTTATATTATACAAGTTAACCAACACAGGCATGGACCCACGAGTAGTTTTATGAAAATTAAGAAATTGTTGTTTTCTTGCAAATTTCCCGTTACTCTTTGGGGTACTTTTTAAAAGCAAAGACTCTAAGCTCCAGTCAATATAACAAGTTTGTTCAAAATTGAGACAGTGAGGGCATAATATTTCATAGTAAATAAACCATCTATAAATGTAAATGTGTGTTTCTATTTTAATGCAGTTGGCACAGTGCAGATAGCCTATTATGCAGCTTTTTGCTTAAAACAAACAAACAAACATTGTTTGATAAAATTTACGATACTATATATCATGTGTTAAATTCATAAAAGTTGTAGGTAGAATTTGGCAAATCATTCTTACAACTTATAAACTAAATTTCATTACAATTTTATACATGATAAATTGCTCTCAAATGGTTTTAAAAGAAAAATACATCAGATCTTTTATAAACACAGTTTGTGCTAGAAATGATGCATTTCTTTATTTTCAAAGAAAATTAGTTAAAATTTTCACCAAATTCTTTGTTTAGTTAAACAGGGTTCCCACAAACCTGGAAAATCATGGAATTTTAAATTCATTAAGGAAATGAAGGGAGCAGACTATTAGTTAGGGGAAGTCAGGGAAATGTTTCCATGTGATGGAATAAATAAAATGCAGGACTTAGGCCTAGCATGGCCAGGTGGTTAGGGTGTTCGACTCACAATCTGAGGATTGCGGGTTTGAATCCCTGTCCCACCAAACATGCTTGCCGTTTCAGCTGTGGGGGGCATTATAATGTGATGGTCAATCCCACTATTCATTGGTATAAGAATAGCCCAATTGTTGACAATGAGTGGTGATGACTAGCTGCCTTCCCTCTAGTCTTTCATTGCTAAATTAGGGACGGCTAGTGCAGATAGACCTCGTGTAGCTTTGCACAAAATTCAAACCAAAACAAAAACAATGCAGAAGTTAAAATGAAAAATCTTTTTTAATCATATGAAATAAGTAGATGTCAAAAGATATTCTACATTAGATAAAAATCTTGCCCTACAAATATTTTGATATTCTTAGAAGAGGCTACTGCTTTTGTTGATGAGGGTAAGGGTGTGTACTTGGTGTGTCTGGATTTTTGGAAAACATTTTATAAGGTGACACTTAAAAGGTTTGTTAAAGAAATTCTCTCTAAAATGTGGGGGATAGGTTGGCCCATTGGATAGAAAACTAGCTGGAGGGAAGAAAACATAGAGTTGGTATAAAAGCAGTTCAGTCAGATTGGAGTAATGTCAAAAGTTTGGGTACCTCAGGGTTTAGTGTTAAGACCTTTGCTCTTTTCGATTTACATTAATGACATAACTGAATGTAGGGTCAATAAGTTACTTAAAGTCGTTGATGACATTTGAATCTCGGGTGTTGCTGGCTGTGGAGAAAATGTTGCTGCTTTACAAAATTAGGATTTAGATAATTTGGTGAGATGAGTGAATAAATAACAGATTGCTTTTAATTATGGTAAATGCAAGGAAATGTATGTGGATTATCATAATTTGAATTATAAGTATTACTTTGATGGGAATAACTTTAACAGTGTTATGGAAGGAAAGGATCTTCATGCTCTGATTGATCAGTCTCTAAGCCATCCAAGCAATGTGTTGTTGCTATTGGTAGAAGAAACGTACCTACAGAAATACTGAATATATGTCTGAAAACTTTATAATTTTATGTCAGTTTGTTTCATAATTAACAATACTTTGCAACAGTGTGTGTTAATAGTAAGTTAATAATCATTGTATCACACTAGTACACTGATTAGGTTGAATAGATTATGCATATTATATGGACATAGTTACTGTTAATGGAAAGTAAGTTAAGGGATTCTCTTTTGAATAGTATGTTTTGTTAAAAAATCATGACACTGGAAGTTAGAAGAGGCTTTCTTCACTCTTCAGAATGAAAAGGCACATAGAAAGCTATGTGGACACATTGCAAAGATTTGGAATAAACTAAAATTTGTTTAACTACAGCTCGAGAAAAATGTATACTTTTGTGTGCAATAGTGCTAAACAATTGTGCTGTAATTTCAACATTCAGTTGTATATAGCACATATTGTTTATGTCTAAGTGATAATAAAGTTAGTTTTCCTTGCAGACTTTGCAAAACAGTCAACATCAAAATCAAGGATGGCACAAATCTTCATCTTTTCCTCATCCTGTGAGTAATTGATCTACCATGGATACCTGTTTTTAACAAATAATGTTGTAAATTTTTTTCTGAAGCATGGTTGGCCTACTAACAAGTGGTGTGAATATTTGGTCTAGAATATGTGTAAATGAATGAAGTTTTAGGCACATTAAGTATTATTATAGATACAAATGTTAAACGTCATGGAAAGGAAGTAGAAAGAAGTGAGATTTGAATTATGAAAACCAGAAAGAAGTTATTTTATTTATGTAGATACGAGATAAGTATCAATCCGTAAAAAGCATTTGGGAAACCTTGTGAAACCCTTGGTATACCTTTCGTAATATTCAGATAACCACAGTGCAGTTTGGTTGTTATAGCACTAATTTAAACTTTGCCATATGTACATGAAAACAAGAGAGTTTCAATAAAAATAGATTTAAACTGTTATGAATTAAATCTTGGAATCATTTTCTTATCATGACTTTCAATTTTGTTTTTTCATAAAATGTAATGCCAGGAAAGCCAGTTCAATAAATAGAATGTGTAAAGAGAATATGGCAATAATAAGAGAATATGCTTGTTTTAAAATTTTTATTTTATTTAGATTTTAATTATCTTTAATTGAGTACTCAATACTAGTAAACTTTGACTAAATTCATTACACAGTTAAATTAGGGTAGTTTTGAGCATGCATATTTAATAATGTTAAGATAAGAGTATATATTTCCAGTTTAAAATGAATTGTAGGTTCATATGTTATATATTATGTTCAATCTTAAGCTGGTTATTGTAGAAATATTTTCTCAGAAGTTATAGATGATTTATAAAACTATTAGATATTTTCTCAGAAACTTATTGTTTCTGATGATCTACAGTTAGAATAGTGCATATATACTACAGAAATATATATCATAAGCTGATGTTTCTGGGTAGTACTATAAATAGATAATCGTGATTTTCTTTAAAAAAAGGTTTAGAATAAAAATGGAGATAAATATATATCTTTATTGGAGAGCATTTTTTCACAAAATTCTTAATAAGTTATCTTAAGTTCCCAATACAAAAAAAAACTACTGTATTTGTTTTATTTCAAAGTTTTATCATTGTTACATTAAAGTATTAAAATACCAACAAAAGCCTCAAAGTATGGGTAACTTGACATGTCAAAGTGCCTAATTGAGGTGATTACAAAGATGTGGATGTTAATCCATTTAATTCTTTTTTTATTTTGGTTCATATTTTATGATAAATATGAGTAAGTACTTAACACTTTTAAACACCAAATCTTTGTCAGTTCCAAAGTCAAGTTTGTACAGAGTAAAGAACTTTTGAAAGTTTAATTTTTAACTAATTTTTTTTTGTTTGATAGATATTGTCAAAATTGTTATAATGGTACTCCTAAAATGTCAGTAATATTTTAATGAAAATGTTAGTATGAAATTGATGACAACTAAAATAAATAGAAGGAAAATATTGCTTTTTAAAAAAAATAATCATTGCAAGCCCTGATATATGTATAATATATATATATAAAGAGATTAGTTTTGTAAAATTATGTAAGTATTTTATACAGTATAATTTATCGGTATATTACTATTTTAGTGATTTAATCTTCAAGCAAGATAAATAAGACATATCATGTTCGATTATTGCTTTTTGATGTCACTTTTACAACACTTGATCTTGAAGTGCAGGTGTTATCCTTTGAAAACTCCTTCATCTCACATGAAATCTTACATTTCGGTTAATGAGCTGATTAAAGGTCAAATACTTCCCATGCTGAGATGGCACATTAAATTCTAAAATAAATCATACGCTACTTGGGAATATTTTTGCTCATGTCATTTAATAAATTGTTGGAATCCACAAAAGATGTTAAATTTATGTTTGTGTAATTTGCATACAATAAAAAAATATATCTAATTGTTAAGGGGTAATTGTTTACAAAACAGATTAAAACAAATAAAATATAAAGAAACTAAATATTATAGATACATATATGTGTGTGTGTGTATATATATAATATATGTTGTTTGTCCTTTCTAAAACCAATTATTGGTAAAATTCAGCCCAAAATGTTCTATCCAATCTACTAAACTAAACTCTAAAATAAAAATAATACATTCAAAGCTAGCCCTAATCACTGAAATATGTATCAAGCCTTCCTATGAATTATGTACATCCACCACATTTGAAGGCAACTGTTCCAAAGATCAGTCACTTTGTTAGAAAAATAAAGCTGTTGTGCCTGAAGATAACTCTTACCCTCACAAAATTTATATTTATGCCCCTAACCCTAACATTATCACCATTAAGTACAAAAAATGATGATGCATCAAATTATCAATTCTTTTAATAATCTTAAAAACCTCAGTCAACAATTAATCAGTAACTTAAATTTTGGTTTTTGGGAAATCTCTTGAAATATAATATTTTATGGCTGACACAGAAGGAAATGATAAATAGCATGTGAATGTACTCATATAATTAAAAAAAAAAAAATTTTCTACTGCTTGCACTATCATAAACCTCCAGAAGAAAATCATTATAAAATTGTTTTGTAGTTGTTTTTATCTTTTTGTTACATGTATTGAAAACCTAAAATATAAATTTGTAATTCTATTGTAAATTTAAATTCATTTTTAATTTAGTAAGTCTGTCAAAAATGTATGTAAGTTCAGAAAGCACATTATTTATTGCATTATTATTTATTTACTAGCATGAATAATTTTAAAATGATTGAAACTGTAAATAAACGTTATTTATTGATGAACATAATCTAGTTATAACAACTTATGTTACTATGTAAATTTAATAATTATATTCATAAAATTATAGTCCATTGTACTTGTAGGTGGATATTATTCAAATATCAATTATTTTCAATGTTGTTTATGAATTTTTGAAATTGTTTGTCATAACAATATTAATTGCAAGTAAAACTGTTTATTAGATTCATACTGAAATGTGTGAATGCTTAAACGTTACCATTCTGGAGAATGTCAAGGTAAGTGAAATTTTCTTTTTGAGCCAATGCATTATAATCTCTAATTTACTTCAATAAAATGTCAAAAAAGAAAATTCATATAATACTTAGTTGAAGGATCTGGTAACCATGTAATTCTTACATTTACTTAAGCTTCTTTCTATGTTTAATTATAGGTTTTTGAAGCTTGTTTGTTAGTAATTAAGCACAAAGCTACACAATGGGCTATCTGTGCTCTGCCCACCACAGGTATCAAAACCTGGTTTCTAGCATTGTAAGTCTGCAGACATGCCGCTGTGCCACTGGGAGGCATTTTTTTTTAAGCACTTTTTATTTTAAATAGTTATGAGTGTATGTATATAATTTCCGTCTTGTTCTCTATCCAGTCAATTGCAATTGTCAAAGCATTTTTTTTATTACTTGTCTAATTAACTCCTTTCTTTTAGTCATATGAATGTCTTTTTATCACTATATCACTGCTACATCCAAAACATATGAAATAATATTTAAATACCAAACCTAGCTACCTGCCTAATCATTGAAAAATTTTTTGAAGTGAACATTGAAGTTGCATGAATATTTTTCATCACTGTGCTGGGGCTTGTTATAACTCCATAATTTAGGATTATTTTTTCAGTACTTTTTGAAGTTACATGAAACCAACTTAGTGTTATATATTCAGAACTTGTATTTTATCTATTTTTTTTTCCTGTTAAAGAAGCATGAAACTGCATAACATAAAGCTGTAAATTTCCAGTTTCCTAAAAGGGTATATTATAGCTATTTGAAATATTTATTTAAAAATAATCATCAAATTTTGGCTTCATTTCATTTCATTACAAAACCTTTCCTTTAAATTTGCAGTTAAAGAGTGGGAAGAAAAACCAATGATAAAAATATAATCAAGCTTTAGCTGACAGGTTGTAGCTATTATTATTTTTTATATTTATCATTCCACTTCCTGTTTTTAACTCATGCTGGGTATAGATTAGCATTATGAAATGAACTTAGTTATGAAAATTAGTGAATTGGAATTAGAAATACCCAAAGATTCAATATATATATATTTTTTATTATAAATATTACTAAAGTATCAGAGAATATAGTAAATTAGTAGCTTCAAACAACAAGGTAGAATTTAGTGTTCTAACATAATAGTATATGCTAAGTGTAATGTATATTGTTTTCTCAGTAGTTTGTATCAGAAACAATTTAAAAAATTTTTTTTTTTATTTTCAAGAGTTTTATAAAAGTATATCATCAGAAAATCAGGTTAATTTTTTCCATGCCTACTATTTTTTAACTTCGACCATGTTAATTTTGATAGTTAATTTTTACTTAGTTCCCTGGTATGCTAGTGGTAACTTCACGGACTTACACTGCTAAATTCCAGAGTTGGATTCCTTGAGATGAACAAAGTGCAGATAGCTCATTGTGATAAAACAAATTTTTTACTTATGTTTATTCTTTGACTAATACTTATACATTTCTAGGTTTGTTTTTTTTTTTGTCCCCCCAGTGACACAACGGTAATTCTGCAGTCTTATAACACTAAAAACCGGGTTTCTATACTCGTGGTGGGCAAAGCACAGATAACACATTGTGTAGCTTTTGGCTTGATTACAAACAAACAAACTCTTTCAATTTAAAATAGATGAGTTTTATTTGTAGTTATCACTTTATCTTACGCTTTTAAAGATGATTAACATTTCTTCTACAGTGCAAAGTCAAATTTTTAAACAGAAAACACGAACCTCTGTATGCATTATTCTTAGTTCGCTGTAACTATTCTCTATGATATGATTTAGAGGCTTTTTTTTACTGTTGATGCTGTCGGTTTATACAGTAAAACTACACGTTGTTATAAAAATGATAACTACAGAATTATCAAATATAAGAAACAACCATAGAAAGTAAAATTGGGTAAATGATTAAATACGTAGCCACCGCAAAAATCCATGGGCTCATTAATTTGGTAGTGTTTTTAGTCTTAATGTTTTTTATGTACAAACATTTGTCAGAAAGGGTAAAAAATCTTTACAATGAACAAGAAAATACAAGGCCATGTAGCGAAGAAATTAATTGTCACTTTGTTAGATTTTCGGGGCAGATTAATTTTTATTTTATACCCTATCATTTTTTTTCCATTGTAACTTAATGTTGTACCAGCAACACATGGTATCTTTAATAAATTAAAACAAGTACATCCGGTTGTGAAATTTCATTCTAAATATGGAATTAAACAAAATGAAAATTGTACGTTATAAGAAACTTAAGAATGCTTTGATAACCACGAGGAAAAAAACAATGCCAATTAACTGTTACGATTACCAATCAATGAAACTGTGCTTTGATAAAGGCATGGAAAATATTTAAGAATGCTTAAAGTTAAAGAGAATATCAGTCAATGAACTTTTGTCTGAAGTATCAAGAGCTGATTGCAATTTTATGAACAAAAAGCTATTTACAACTTCAACTCTTAATGATTGTTTGCGAAACAGTTATAACGTTAAAGAGAAGCTTTGATGTAAAGTATATCATTTAATGAAAAATTTGCGAAACTTGTATATATAATTAACTGTCTTTAGTAACAGTAGTCAATTTTCATTAATCATACTTCTTGAAGTAGGCAAGGCTTCAGATATTATATCCACATTTAGTAGTGGATAAAAATATCACGTTTTCGGAGGATTGTTAATTAATAAGTGTATGTTTATTTTTTGTAAGCAACCCTTTTGATATCTTCCGCATATGAAGATAAATCGTTGTGCAATTTTTACAAAGTTTTGTTTATGTTTTGCAAAAATATATTAATCAATTTTCCTAAGATTATTGTGGCTCAGTGAATAACATTCGCAATAATATATTAATTTTGTAAGCTTAAAGATGTTAAAGTAAGGGTGTGTTAAGATTGGTTTGAATTTCGCGCAAAGCTACACGAGTGCTATCTGCGCTAGTCGTCCCTAATTTAGCAGTGAAAGACTAGAGGGAAGGCAGCTAGTCATCACCACCCACCACTAACTACTGGGCTGCTTTTTTACTAAGAATAGTGGTATTGACCGTTACATTATGACGCTCCCTACGGCTGAAAGGGTGAGCATGTTTGGTGGGAAGGGGATTCGAACCCGCTACCCTCATATTGCGAGTCAAGTGCTCTATATATAACCACCTGGCCATGCCGGGCCCGTGTGTTATGAAAGTCATATGTTTGTTTTCTTTCAGGATCTTTCTACTGACAATATTTCTGTCGTAGAGCTTTGGGTTTTGGAGCTGACAAACCCGGGTTCGAATCCATGTGATATCATAAAATATTTACATAACTTAAACTTGAGAGTGTTATAAGAGTGACAGTAACTCCATTAGCATTGATAGTGAGCGGTAGGATTCTGATGACTGGTCAGCAGTTCAAAATTAGGGACAGCGGCAGATAGCGTTAGTAGATAAACACAACATATTTCTCTACAGGATATTTAATGTTGTAGCTTTAACTTGTACATTATCGTGTTAAATCGATGTCTAGGTTATTTTTACTATGAGGTTGGTCAACTTCTTGTTTGGTAAAATTCACGGTTATAGGGTTAGGAACTAAGAGGAAAGGGGCATTAGCTCTCAAGGTCTATGCCTAGTGGGGCTGGTTAATACCTTTTAATGATTTTAAGGCTGTCATGCACTCCATTTCTGCGTTTTACCATCAATAGTTTAGTAATTCGTCATTTGGAGTCTATAAAAGTCATGTTTATACCGCCTGATCCGCATAGAATTACCGTCTTCAGGTCGTGCATCCATTTGAGGCCCCTAAAAAGAGCTTTTACTGTAGATTGGCTGTAGAATTTCCATTTTATATATTTAACATGAAATTATTTACTTGAGTTGAATTGTAAGTCAAGGAAATATATTTTGTCCTTACATATAATTAGCATTTTGGGGCTGCGTTTCGGGAGTGTTCAGATTTCGAAATTTGGTAGCGCTGACTTTGCACTTTCAGTTGTGAGCGCGTTATGAAGTCATAAACAATCTTGTTATTTGATTCAGAGACCCGAAAAAGAACCCTCCCACGACGACGGAAGCTACTGTGAATGGCTGCTTTCCAATAGTCAGTAGTACAAAGCTAGACAGCTAAGCATGGACCCTAGATCTGACCGAGTAGTTCATTTGAGAATTAAGTGCTTTTTTATTCGCATGGTGAGGTGGAGGAATGTCATGTGCTTGGATAAGAGCTAAGAATGGTCCATATCTATTCTGAGTCAACATTTGCACAAACATATCAATAGATATGATAAACCTCGTAGACATTATATCAATATCATACGTCTTCAGATGGCGGCCACTAGCGTGTGCGGACTTAAATGATTCTCAGAATATATTTTCTGTCTTAATTACTTCAGAAATAATTACCTATACACATATCTCGTAAGAACCCATATACTGCATAACGAAAACCACATGATGAGATGTTTAAATTATCGTATTTCATTATATGTTAGGGTGTCCTTTGTTTCCCCGTATTGTAAATTATAAATCCACGATCTGAACACACTTTTATGGTTTGGGTGTATGAATAGTTTGCGACGGAAAGGACCGTTACAATACAGTTCCAAAAACAATTTTCGGTGGTGCCACATTTCCAATTAAATACTAACTAATTTCAAATGTAGTTTTGATGTATTCCGTTCCACCTCTGCTTTATAACAGCTATGGTTGTCACGTGATTTGCTGATTTACATATTCAAAATCGTATTATATGACGTATTCAACCCTCTGTAGTATAGTTTTAATATATATATATACATATAAACGTACAGGGTTAGTCTAATATTACGCATTAAATGCGTATAAGCTACAATTGATTAGTTTAAATCTTTATGGTTTTATTATTGTCCCTTTCTCATGGCGAGTCGAGTAAATTTCCCTACAGTCCGAAGAAATATATATATCAATTTTTATAGTAGGCACACGTGTACATACGTATATAAACGTACTACATAAATACACGTATAACCGTATTTTTCTAGCATTCATTAAATCGGCGTTTGTGTAAATGTATAATGTTATATTTGTTTGTTGAATTTGGCTACTATTGTCAGACCGAATAGTGGGATTTGACCGTCCCTTTTATCATGTACACAAAATGTATTTTTGGCAGTAACGAAACGCAAACCACGGAACCTCAGATCTACAATCCGGCACGCTAGCCACTGAGCTGCATTCGGCTCATTATCTTATATATAAGTGATTACCAAACGCGGATTTTTAGTTGGTAACGAACTTTCGAATAAGCTTGTTGTCCTGTCCCCCAGTGGCTCAGGAGTAAGTATTACGATACTAAAAAAAATTGGTGTTCGATTTCCCGCAGTGGATAATGCCCATTGTGTAGCTTAACATTAAAAAACAACAATAGTCAGCATTTCTTCCTGCTAAAAACTGTGAGAATATTCTAGTTTAGATCAATAGTCAACATTTCTTCCTGCTAAAAACTTTGAGGATATTCTAGTTTAGATCAATAGTCAACATTTCTTCCTGCTAAAAACTGTGAGGATATTCTAGTTTATATCAATAATCACCATTTCTTCCTGCTAAAAACTGTGAGAATATTCTAGTTTAGATCAATAGTCAACATTTCTTCCTGCTAAAAACTGTGAGAATATTCTAGTTTAGATCAATAGTCAACATTTCTTCCTGCTAAAAACTGTGAGGATATTCTAGTTTAGATCAATAGTCACCATTTCTTCCTGCTAAAAAATGTAAGGTATTCTAGTTTAGATCTGAAAAATCCTAAAGTTCTTTGGTGAGAATGTAAAATGTAAGCTATGTTCTGAAGTTGTGTTCTTTGCACAGCGCCTGGGTTTGAGGGCAGAGCCTGTCTTTGAGTTGTGTAATTTTCAACTTGAACAACATCTTGTGCGCACCTGGCCTAAGCAGCTGTTGTTCGGGTAAAGCCGTCCGTAATTTTGAACTGTTGACCAGAGGGAGTATATCCAACCAGCAGAATCCGCCTATTACTAGAAATAAACGATCTTATAACACCAAATAGTTGTTTTTCTTTAACTGGACACTCAACGTTTCGCTTTACAGCTTTTTCAGGAGCGTTCCACTAAAACACAAACCGTAACTGACAGTACAAAGCTTCAGAAACTAAATAAATAACAAAACTAATTGCCAATTTGATAATATGTCTACAGTTGAAAATGCAGAGCGTGTTCAGCCGCATAATGTCTCGAACCCTAGACCTTTCGATACGCAGCTTGACTTCAGAGCCCGTCTTTATTAATTATTTTATAGTGCACTATTCTACTATCCCTGACTATACGATACTGCCTGATCTTTTAACGCATGCATCGTGGATAAGAAAATATAAATTAGTACCCTCTGCAGAATAACGCTTGTTGTCATGTTACGGTTCAACACAAATATAAAGATACGGATTTAACAAAAACACTCATTGATAACTGTTAAGCAAATAATCTGTGATTGACTCTTTGCGTAACAGTTTTAACTATCTCGCTAGGGCCGGGCTGGCCTAATAATTTGTGTGCCCGAACTGTGTATTTAGGATTCATTATTCGCGACCCATTGTTGTAAAATCAAGGCCATGGTTGTACTGTACGAGTAACTGTTCAGTCCAAATATTCGATCAGAGAAGATTATTCCTAAAGTTGGCAGTGGGTGTTGCTGAGTATCTATCTGCCTTCTCTCTTGTCTATCACTTCGAAATTATGGTCGGCTTTGCGTAGATTGTCTTCTTGTAGCTTTATGCGCGAAAATTCTAAAATAGCAGTCGCTTTCTTTCTCTCTCATTAAATACATATAGCTTTGTAGTATAATTAAAGAATTTAATGAAACTCGGCCAAGTGACTCAGCGGTAAGCTTGAGGGCTTATACACACAAATTCGGGTTTCGATATCAGTGATAGGCAAAGCGCATGTAGCCCATTATGTATTTTTGCCCTTAAACATAGATAATCTAACGAAACTTACGAAACAACACGGCAGCCCAAAGATGATTAGCAGAAAATGTAAATTCCAGAGTTTGTCAACATAAAGAAAGAAGAATGTGAAGCTCACGTGAAATGGTTTTTATCACACATCTCTGAATTACTGTAATAATCTCACGAGGTTTGTACGATTCGGTACAGTTTTAATGAAACTAACTTCTTTAGCGTGTGGAATACCTCCCAAATTTAACAATATGTTTCTAGTTTCGGTTTCGTCATAATAACAGAGTGGCGGCACAATATTAATTTGCTTGAAATTCAACGTTTATTCTTTCGGTGTGGACAAAACTTTTAAGAGCTGTTTTTCTACGTGTACCAATTAATAATGAACTACCTTTAGAACAAATAGTAGTAGTGGTATTTTTTTAATTCTACTAAGTACAGTATTAATGAAAGCGACGGCTTGAAGGTTCTAGCTTAAAAACTAAAGTAACCGGACGTCTAAGCGCTCTCCTAATTGTTACCTCGGGTGCCTTTTACAGTCACGTGTACTAATTATTATTTTAAATGAGGTCATTTGTCTCTAGTATATTAAATAAATCAAAGGTGTAACGCCCAATTTGCGGAACCTTTGAAGGAAGTAGAATTTACATAAATCAATGTACATTTTTTAAAAATAAAAAATAAACAGAAATTAAAGTAATTTTGTGACCACATTTTACTTGTTAATTTTTTTATTCACAAAAACGTGGAAATTATTTCTAACGGTTGGCATCAAGCCAAATGGGAAATTTAAACATGTTCAATGGGCTTCATTTTTCCACAATCCGACTCTTTCACCACGATTTGTATTACAAAATTCATGCATTAAATTTACTATACCTACTAGTAAAAGACAAATTCTGGAGAATTGTACATATTCATATATATATATGTATACACACACACACATATATATATAGCCTTTCAGTGGCCTAGCGGTATGTCTGCGGACTTACAACGCTAGGATCCGGGTTTCGATACCCGTGGTAGGCAGAGCACAGATAGCCCATTGTGTAGCTGTGTGCATAATTACAAACAAACAATATATATATATATATATTTAATACTCTGGTAACCAGCATAAATCGGGTATAATAGATAATTCAGATGAAAGTAAATTAGCTCATTGACTTTCGAAAAAGTACACCATTGTATTTACTCACGATACATCAGTTTTAACAATATTTTTTACGTCGTGCACCACCAGTAATTTGTGCGAAATGTGCAAGATCTGTACACTTCGTTTTGATTAGTAGATTCTAAGGCACCATAAAGTTCTGGATTAGAGAAAACTCCGCTGATAAAAAAAAAATGATGTATGTAATCGGTACTAGTTTCGAAATGAACAGATACAACATTTTTCCAACCTTCCTTTTTAAATACATTTATTTTTAAGCACAAAGCTGCACAATAAGCTGTCTGAGCTGCGCCCATTGAAAAGATCGAACCTCTATTTTTAGCATTATAAGCCAACGTGCTTACCGCTGATCCATCAGAGGTTTTTTTTTTTCCATAACCTTACATTGATGAAATGTATCTGCTCGTAATAAACATATACAATAGTTTATTTGTCGGCGTTTTGTAATAATGCTTTGAGATTTATAACGTAAAGAAGATGACTAGTGTGTTTCTAGAAAATGAATGTGCTCTAAAAGTTTCCTTAACATGTGGAATACCTTACATTTCTAACATCTCTTATACGTCATTACTGACATAAGTTTCCTCCCCATACGAATGAAGTAGATGTAATATTTCATTAATTTTTTGAGCAGCAAATTGCATACCCAGCTCTGCCCTTGGTGAAAGTCTACAAGTAAAAGTGAACTCTCAGTTCATAATGGACTTCCTTTTTGATGCTATTGTAATGCACTTTAAGTGTTTTACCCTAAAAGTTCTGTCGGTTATTTTAAGTATACTGCACTCCTCCGTCGTTTTTTTTCTTTTGAAAACGCGGGAAACACGCGCAAATGAGCAAAATCTCTGCGAGAAGTTTCAGTAGCGTCCATTCTCCAAGAAAATTGTTGTAAAACAGGGGAACTGGATCGGGAATATTGCAGTCGAGTCGAGAAACTTGGCAGAAATGGCAAAGTCGTTTCCTCACTTCTTTTTCAAAGTAGCCCATTTCACAGTAGAGATGTGGTCAAATGTGAATTTGGTACATTTAATGCAGTAAACTTAATAATAATCATGAATTTTGCTTCTACAGAAAACTATATTTTACATCAAAAAGTAAAAATATTTTAATTATGAAATACATCTCTAATTCAGGCTTAAGCATTTATTCTAGCCCTAGTATAAACCAGAAGTTAAATGAAGTAAATCAGAAAGAAAATAGCAGGAAACTTAACCAGCAGCAATTTCTTTATTGTCCACATTGAATATATTATTACTGTATATTGTGTGAAACAATATACAGTATTGTGTGAAACAAGTTAAAATGCTGAAAACTGTATTAACAGTCTTTGATTTGTAGAATTTTGTTGTGGTGTAAGTTTTGTTCAAACCCAACTATGTACAATAGCTACTGCAATAACGATATAGGTGTTATTCTTTAAAATATCATAGGAGGAGATGCTTCCACAGACAGACAGACAGACAAAGTTTTCGTTGATTTTGGATAGTTATCGCACCGGTATGGCTTAATATGTCAAGAACGTTTCTACCTCAACTTTTATACTCAGCTCTGGCGAGCGACGCTGGATAATTATTGATTTATTCTAAATAAAAGGGAAAATGTACCCTGGTGGACACGTTTGTTTACAGTCAACTACTTGATGAGCGCGTGTTAGCTCTGTGAAGTCTTGCGACACTACAAAATATCCGGGTACTTTAATCTTTAGGTGCGTTATTAGAGTGATGGCCAATATATTAGCGTGGATGGAGTTTTGCTGACTGGCCCTAATAGCTTTGCAATGAATATACAAAAATACAAATGCTTACTTGATATAACTTAAAGCTCATTTAAACTGTCTTTAAAAAGTATTTCATGTTTAGTAATTTGTAATTGGAAATTTATTTCAAATTATATTAGATTAAATAAAAGAAGTATTGTCATTTTAACTTGGAAACGCTTACGTTGATAAAAGCAGAGTTTAAAAGGCTGTCGGTTAATCTTCAGTATTCTGTGTTACGTGAAATGGTGTGATTCACTTACAAAATTCAGAGGGTTGAGTATTTTATATTAAAACTTCCAGATCGGCAAGTCTCGTGACAACTACAGCCGATTTATAGTCGCGATGAAACGAAATGTATTAGAACTACATTTTGATCGCTTTTGGGTAGGTTATGAATGAAACAGCCCTGTCTGATTCAAAATATTCATACACTCAGATCTTAGAGATGTGTTCAGATTTGATATTTACAATTTCCAAGACGTGAATATCCCTTGTAGTGAAAAGTATTGAAACACAAATAAATACCGATCAACTTGGGGCACAAAGACCACCCAGGAAGAGACCTACAACAAGTTGTACCTCAGGCGTTGTAAGCCAAGTGCAGCGTCTTATGACAGGTGAGAATCCATGAGCATAGAGATTAGTGGCAAAGGCCGTCCATGTGCCCCAGACAACAGTACGCAACTTAATAGAGAAGGATCTCCATCTGTAAAAGCGACACAAGTTACATGCCCATTAGTTGTTTTCGTGGCATAACCCTTCAATCACCGTGTAATTTAAACAGCTGGAGAACGAAGTGGGTATTCATGCTATTCCATATGAAGGCATGCCACTCAACTCACTGGATATATCGCCTATGGATTTTAGTACGATCGAACTTGAAAGGGAGCTTTGAAACCATCTTCTTTGTACACTACAGAGAAAATGGAAAGCCCGCGTGGAGGAGTGGTTTGCTTTGAACATCACAAGCCTTACGACGAAGCCTTTCGACTTATTTTGTGAAATGAAATGAAATTGATATTTTTATACTCATGTAAACTAATATTTTTTCACAAATATTTATTTTTTAAATATTGTTTGTATTTACCAAACAAAAACTCTCGTCAATATATTCAACAATAAATTTCTAATATTCCACGTATTTAGTTCTGTTACATGGTCCAGTAGCTGGCATGCAGGATGGTGAATTTGTGGTTTGTTCCCCGTTGATACAAAAATTCATAATAGATTAATAAAATTGCGCTCAATTATTGAGATTATGGGCGTGTTATAACAATGATAATCAAATTCCGTTATTCGATTAGAGTATCCAAAGAGTTGGCGGTGGTTGGTTTTGACAAGCTGCCTTTTCTTTTTCCTGTCACTTCAAAATTAGGCGCAGATAACATTTGGTTAGCCTTGCCTAAAATTCAACAAATAAAAATTCTTGGTTAAAATTAATTTTGGAAAGATTAAAAGCCAACTTCAATATTGTAACCAACTAACTTGCAATGTTGTCTTGAAGAACAATAATTGACTCTTTGTTTTTGTTTAATGATATTTTAACTGTTATAAGGATGGGGAGTAAATTATTTCTATTAAAGTAAACTCAACACCTTCAAACGTACCTTCTTGTTTCCACTCTAACTTGGGTGAAAATGCCACTTTTTTTGCAGTAAAACTTCACACAATGTTGCTAACGCAGCTCCATGTGAAGAACAACTTATACAAAAAAATAAAGCCTAATTAAGAGTTTGGGTATTTCTGTATGCCCTTTAATATTCATTTGTTTGTTTTTAATTATGCACAAAGCTACACAAGGGCTATCTGTGCTCTGCCCACCACAGGTATCGAAACACGGTTTCTAGCGTTGTAAGTCCGCAGACATACCGCTGTGTCACTGGGGGGCATTTTAATGTTCGTAATTTCACAAAGTTGATAATCAATTTGTGAGCATATTATGATAAAAATTTGACTATCAAATTATTATTCTGACACATAAAAGAGGAAACTATTTAGCTTTTATATACATTTGTATTAGATTCCCCCCCCCTTATTGGCTCAGCGGTAAGTCTGAAGGATTATATCTCTAAAATTTGGTTTCGATACCCGAAGATGGCACAGCACAGAGAGCCCTTGTGATGCTCTGTACTTAACAACAAACAAACAGACAAGATGAAATATTAATCATTAATGACTACGTCTTATATTACTCGTGGACTTCTTACTCTCAGCAGTTACCATTGTCAGTACTTGTGTTTCTATATGCTGACAAAATAACGAATGTATTTTGATTTAGAGTTGTACTATTAGTAGTCATTGTGATTTTGATAGATTTTTTTACATGGTTGAGATCAAATTCTCCTTAATAGCGATACACGTGATGAAGGGAGAAAAATCATAACTGTGCGATGGAAAGTTTATAACTTATTTCGGTTAGTTATACAAGCCTGTTTCAAACGAATTCTATAGGTGTGTTAGCTCAATTCGTTAGAGTGTTGTGCTAATAACGCGAAAGTAGTGTATTCGGGCTAGAAATACGTGTGTTTATCCCCTGGTGGCTCAGCGATAAGTCTGGCGGTTTATAACGATAAAAATCGGGTTTCAATATCCATGGTGGGCAGAGAACAGATGGCCCATTGTATATCTATGTGCTTAACAACAAAGAAACGTACAGATTCCTTAAAAAGTTAAAACTAAACATTCTCAAAGATATTACTATTTTACCGAAAAAGAAACGCCTTTCAGACATGCTAATCCTCAAACTGTATTGAACCTTACAAGATACAAAACTGGTTTGTTTTTAAACGCCTAAAGGTGCACTTGAAAGAAGTGTAATTCAGGGGAATAAACCCTCTTAAAAACAAAACTATTTAGTATAACAGAAGATAACATTGACGCCACTTTATGCACTGAAATGTCTGGAATTTTAACGATATGATGACACAGCAAGAAAACATAACATCTGCAAAAAAGTGCATTGTATGTAAGTGCATTTAAGTAATGAGATATCATGTAATCATTTTGAGTCTTCTACATCTTTGGTATTCAATATATGATTTTTAAACAAAAAACCTTATAACCTTCTCAGCATGCGAATATCACCACTTTTTCTGAAATATCGTCTATAATTTGTCAGTACAGCCTAGGGAATATTTGTGCAGGGCGAAACACGCATCACTTTAGAGTGTGGTCAAATAACATGACAACTGATCTTTTTTTTATGTACCTACAATTCCTTTTATATAGGCCCGGCATGGCCAGGTGGATAAGGCGCTCGACTCGCAATCTGAGGGTCGCGAGTTTGAATCCCCGTCCCACCAAACATGCTCGCCGTGGGGGC
>NW_013665621.1:1292949-1295448 GCF_000517525.1 Limulus polyphemus
TAGCGCAGATAGCCCTCGTGTAGCTTTGCGCGAAATTCAAGAAACAAAAACAAAACTTTTATATAATCAAAATTATATTCGCACTTCGTATTACTTTATACAGTTTCATTAAGAGACAGACGTTTTCCATCTCTTTGTAATTACTTCTTTCTCCAGTCTTTTTTTTATATTTTAATTTTATGCCTTCTAAGATTGGTCAATTCTTTTAGCGTTATAAGCCCTCAAATTTACCGCTGAGCCACCTGGGGGCAAATGTGTATATTCAAATCTGAAATTCTATAGCTTTGTTTTTAAAAACAAACGCCCCCCAGTGGCACAGCGGTATGTCTGCGGACTTACAACACTAGAAACCGGGTTTCGATACCCGTGGTGGGCAGAGCACAGATAGCCCATTTTGTAGCTATGTGCTTAATTCCAAACAAACAATAAAACAAATAAAAACAGGGAATTCTTTTGTGAATCATATTTTGCATAATGTTCCAGTATAAGTTTAGTTAGTCTCCAGTTTCTGATCACTTTATTATCTATCGTTAAAAATCAACAAAGAAAAGAGAGGCCTATTTAATAAATGTTCATTCAATTCATTAAGAGGATAAACCTAAATGTCACTTATCTTTGCAACTGACCAGACAGTTTTTTTTAAATGATACGAAATTATGAGTGAAAGTAAAGGTTGGGTTATATGTATTATAAACAGAAGTACTCGATGATAATAAAGTAAGTATTCCGATTTAGAGCGCTTTAGCCTAAACTATTATGTGTAGAATGGTGTGAAAGATGGCATGCGGAAAACCAATTGCTCCACCTATCAAAGCTTACCATCGAGGACTTAACCAGTGTACAACTTACATTTAGTTCATGTTATATATTCAGTGTAGCACCTGTAACATTCTTAATACATTTCGTACTTGTAACCTGGACCGCTACCAACCTCATTTTATTTGCTATGCTGGCAACCTCTCGTACGGTATCATTATACAGGAGTGATGCGTTAGGTATCCAAGCAGGCACGCGCCTGTCGGTGTCCCCATAACCAAAAATCTACCTGTGTTAAATAAGGAGAGCGTGGGGGTCGTGCACTTTGAGATCAACGAGAAATGACTGTATCTTCACCAAAGAATATTTATAACAGTTCTGTGAACACCACAGTGTCGGACACCTGTCATCCCAGCTGGGAAGCCATCGAGTGCGCTAACGTATAATGATAGAATTGACTGTTCACTGTACAAGTCACAGGACGATGTGGTGACACTTTCTCGAAGAAGTTTGGTTTGGGCCGAGGAGGAAGCCTGTAGTGAATCTATTGAAGACAATGGTAACTCTTTCTGTGACAAGATTTGGTAAATGTTGTAAATTCTAGATGTGTCAATTTATAGTCACCTTATAGATAGACGCTATAGCTCTGATATACTATATAATAGGTTGCCTTATACAATCCATCAGTAGGATATATCTGATTAAAAAAGTCTTATATTAAAATTTTTATCTTACACGCTGAAATCCAAAGCCTTTTGCTTTGAGCAATTTTCTAACGAACATACGAAATCCTTTGTAACTGAAGATGCCACAAATGTTTCTAAAATAGTATGTGAAGCACTAGAAACTATCACAAAATAGAGGGTTCTAGTTCGCTGAAAATTTATATGTTGTAGCAACAACGAAAAAGGAGGAAAGTGCATGTGTCTGTATAACGACGTCATTACGGCATGTAAAAAGTATGCATACGTATAGGGTACGGAATTATTAAGCCATAAAGCAATCTAATTCATTTTAAACTCGGTGATTCTTTCATTAAGTATTTATAAGTTGGTTATTGTGTCCATTTATGTTCAATTTTATTCTGTATTATAACGAACAAATGTGAATAGAAATTAATTTGTAAACCATCACAAACTGTATTATGAATGCACGATGTAATGAGTGATAACAGTAGGTAATATGAAACTGGACATACGTGGTACTGTGAATGAAAAGCGTAGTTTAAAATTTTTGATAAAAATCACATTAACTGCGGAGGATCCCCCCCCCCCCCATATTTTTCTTCATTTGTCCATTTCGGGCAAGTCACTACCAAAGAGGCCTTTCGTTAAATACCACAGGCCCGGCATGACCAGGTGGTTAGGGCGCTCGACTCGCAGTCTGTGGGTCGCAGGTTCGAATCCCCGTCACACCAAACGTGCTCGCCCTTTCAGCCGTGGGGGCGTTATAATGTGACGGTCAATCTCACTATTCGTTAGTAAAAGAGTAACCCAAGAGTTGGCAGTGGGTGGTGATGACTAGCTGCCTTCCCTCTAGTCTTGCACAGCTAAAGCAGGGAAGGCTAGCGCAGATAACCCTCGTGTAGCTTTGCGTGAAATCCATAACAAACAAACAATATATATATATATATATATATATATATATATATATATACTACTACTAACTAACTAAATAATAATAAATAACTTAAATAGTAGTAATACTAGTAACTAAATTAAATAAATACGTAACTAAACCTTA
>NW_013665621.1:1295469-1308049 GCF_000517525.1 Limulus polyphemus
AACGACGTAACCTAACCGTACGTTACGTTAGTTACGTTCGTACGTAAAGTAACCTAACAAACTAAAACAAAACAAACTAATATATATATATATATATATATATATATATATATATACAGTCCAATACCAAATAATGAAATATTAAACATGGTAAATCAGTCAAAATATTAAATAGCTAAAACATTTAATGCATATATACATATATATATATATATATACACACACGTTTACCTCTACCTCTCCCTTTGGTGGCTCAGCGGCAAGTCTGAGAACTAATAACACAAAAAATCGAGTTCCAGTACTTGCGGTGTACACAGCACAAATAGTCCATTGTGTAACTTTGTGCTTAGTAATAAATTACCTATTTCGGCTCCTGGTGGGGCAGCGGTAAAAATACGGGAATTTACAATGCTAAAATCTGGGATTGATTCCCGCGGTAGACTGAGCGAAGACAGCTCACTGTGTAGCTTTGAACTAAGAAAACAACAAATATACATTTAATGATATTTTTTTACAAAACTGTTCTTACATAATAAATATTAGTTAAATATTATACATAATTACTGTAGTTACTTGTTGGTTGAAGTATAAACAATTAACTATCCTGTCACAAATATTGTTCACACACACACACATATATATATATATATGCTTACTTGGTCGTCGTTATATGATCGTTAACACTCACTACAGGAAACACTAAGTGGGATTGGTGGATAGCTTCTCCTTATTCCTACAGTAAGACTGTACATCCAAAGTGAAATACACATGTAATTCACTGACATGTCTGACACAATACAAAATTAACCAGAAACCTCATAAGAGAATTTTTCAACTAATTTTGTCTGTTGGCCCATTCATTCTTCAGCTAGTTTGTCTGTCTCGTTCTGGACCACAATTTCAGGTCCATTTAGAAACGAGTTTTAATAAAGCACATTAAGACATAATAATTTATTGAACATTATGTTTTATCGATAACGTTTTTTTTGTTGTTGTTGTTTCAGATCGTCTTTTTTTTTAAAAAATTATCTGCTCTGAGATGTATATATATATATTTTTAATTGAAATAATATTTAAATGATAATATTTTTTTTAAAAATGCATCATCTTCCAAGATGAATATTCGTTATCGTATGTTTAGTACTGCGGCCAATTTAGATGTATATCTTAACTAGCCTGAACATTTGTTGCAGATATATCACAGAATATAATTATATTTAATATATATATCCGTTTCTGCCCCCCAGTAACACAGCGATATGTCTGCGGACTTACAACGCTAGAAACCGGGTTTCGATACCTGTGGTGGGCAGAGCACAGATAGCCCATTGTGTAACTTTGTGCATAAATTCAAACAAACAATATCCGTTTCTCAACCGTTAGATAAAACGCTCTGCAGGAAAATCAGAGATTATCATAAAGATTCCCCCTTCTGTTTGATCTCTTCAAGATAATTGGGTGAATGCTGACAGTACCTGCAAGGCTCCAAACCTGTTTATTTTATATACCAGAAGCCGAAATACTGTCAAGATTGATCATACTTGTCGTATTCAGTTCGTGAACCTCATGAACCTCACTCTATATTTTTGACAATGGTGAACAGTCATACAGGAGCAAGCATATTCATTTTAATATACATTCATGACCGTATTTTAGATTATGTTCATGAGTATCCAAACAATTAGTAAGACAGAAAGTTGTAAACTCTGTTCGCTTTATCTAATGAGGTGACCGCAGTAAGTATCATTTTCTAGTGGCAGTAAACACACCCAAGAATCTGTCTTATTCTATTCAACATTTTTTTTTTTAGTTTAAGAAATGATATTCAATTCATTGATAAAAAAAAATACTGGAAATCCGAAGCATGTAGAAACAGGGAACTAAATGTGTAATTCTACCTATTTATACAAACACTATACGTTTAGTTCGTGATTCCATTGTATTCATTTCCGGAAATAATTTTATATTTGGAATATTCATGGGCTCTCTGTGATATTTTATCTAAAAGAAAATGCTTCTGCTCAAAATACTTCTTGCAAAGGAAATAATTCATCAGTGAACACAGGTCGAAAGAAATCATTAAACTGTTTGAAACATTTAAATAAGTCAGCTAAAATATAGCAATCAAGTAAATAATGTACAATAACCCTGAACGAAGCGGTACAAACGTAAAACAATATAATAAGCCGAGCTAAAAAGAAAATCAATAAACATCCTGTATGGTTATAAATGTATATAAAAACAAATAAAATGAAAGAAATCGACAACAAACGACCATTTCATTATATAGCTTGAGATACAGTCGTCGCCTACTTCTGGTTTTGGTTAATCATGGTGATAGTAGATATAAGATTATAATATACCGACCTATCTCTGCTACTGCTAACCTAAAAGCTTTAATTATGTTTCCAGATTATAGTTGTTCTTTGTGTTTCTAGTGACTGAAGCAACTATGAAAGCGAAGAATACATCAAAAGTTTTTGTTGTTTTTCAGTTCGGCAATCATAACAGTCTGTCGAGTTCTAACCTTTGTCACTCAGCCTTACTTTATTATTTATTAGAATATTAAATTATTACCGGTCTGTGTTGATTTTACACAGAAATTATATAGTACAGTAGATCCTGTATTGCTTGAATAAAGGTATTTTTCTCGTATTAAGCTATGAGCTAGGGTACTATTCCTATATGAGGTCCAGTAAAATCTCTTTCAGGTTTTAAACTGAAGTTTGCAAGCAACAAATCACTGATCTTTGCCTTAACTGTTGGGTAACATCCATAGACTAATCCTATATTTGGCTTAGGAAATATCAAATATACTGTTGGTGTGAACACACACTGATCAAAGTGTAGATTGAAGTGGACCTCCCTTGACCTTAGACTTCGAAATTATACAATTTTCGGAATACTAAGTTTATTTATCAGGAAATAATGTTGAATAGAAACCTCCTCACCTTTTCGTACAACAAACCGCTGTTTAAATTTGAAGTGTGATGGTTCATATAGATTCGATAGAAGTTAAACGTTTGGAACACTGTGCAAGTGACACAAGTGTTTATTCGACGAAATTAATTTTAGTTTGTTTGTTTGTTTTGGATTTCGCGTAAAGCTACACGAGGGCTATCTGCGCTAGCCGTCCCTAATTTAGCAGTGTAAGACTAGAAGGAAGGCAGCTAGTCATCACCACCCACCGCCAACTCTTGGGCTACTCTTTTATCAACGAATAGTGGGATTGACCGTCACATTATAACGCCCCCACGGCTGAAAGGGCGAGCATGTTTGGTGGGATTGGGATTCGAACCCGCGACCCACAGATTGCGAGTCGAGCGCCCTAACCACCTGGCCATGCCGGGCCCAACATACAAAGAACATTTTCCAATATATGGTACGTAAACTGGACATTTAGGTACTTCGTGTGTCGAAAACTTAATAGTTTCGTTTATTCAAATAATCACAAATTATTCGATTAACCAGCTAAATAGGAAATATTTTTTTTTTTGGTATGGAAAACTTTTTATCTTACACCGTTCTTTATTCAAAAATCAATACGTACTTGAGATTTCAAGAGGACGACGAACTAAAATCTTCACGAGAATTTTTAGGCCTCGACTGACTGCATTATTGTTTAATTTCAAAGTTTCTGCAGTTGTTTTTGACTTTATAATATTGTTTAGAGTGATGAAGTTAATGAATATAAATTTTACATCTAAAAATGTTAGCAATACATTTATCTGTTTACATTCGTTTCGAAAGTTTATATGTAACTTGGTTTTAGAACATGTATAAACTACTATTGATGATAATTAAACCATCCCTATTCGAAAAACAACTCAACCCAAATGAAGTAAAGAAACCAATTAGAATAGTACTAAAAAACAAAACGCAATTCGTATTCCCCATTCACTTTTAATATCTATGAACGATACATTGCATGAATTTTAAATAAATTAACATTATAATTTCAGATTGAAACTACTTGAACGCCATAATAAAATAAAGTATTAAAACCTGCTCTTCTATACAGTTAAGACAATTACAAAACGCAAAAAATAAAACCTCTGTCTCGAACTATTCATACCAATTTATGTTTGTTGCTGGTGTCACTCCGACATAAAGTATTACTTAGCTGACAAAATAACGCAAGAACAAAATGTATCGTGGCAGTCAATCAAATTTAAACACGTTTACATATGTCAAAAACGTCAAATCCTTCGCCTGCCCAGGATGGTACTTACGATCCGGTGCTGAACTCCGGCATAATTGGCACAAGCAGATCAGAATGTGATACATTTTCCTCCATTAGATGCCAGTCCATCGTGGTTAATCCTCAGCTAATAGCTTGGTATTCTGAAATAACTTTCTCAAGGACACAAAAGGAAGTCGCGAGCCATCCCCTCTCCGAATTCGCTACCATCTGAATAAGAATCCAAAGCGCAAAGCCACTGGTCCTTATTTGGATATATAGATTGATAGAAAACAAAAAAACTAGATTTTTAAAGCTAAATGTTTAAAGATAACCCTGGTAGGACAACGTTTGTCCTATACTTCACATTGATTGATTCAGAAATATAAATAAACACTACTAGTTATTTAATAATATATAAGCCGATTTATGATCTAACGAAAACGAAACCAAAAACAAATATCAATCACGATCAATAAAGATGCCCATAAAGTTTGCTTTAATAAAGTTACAAATTATTTAAAAGATACGGCAAATAAGTAATTGTGTGTGAAGTTTCAACAAAATCAAAGCATGTGTTAGCCCCCCCCCCCCGTGGCACAGCGGTATGTCTGCGGACTTACAACGCTAGAAACTGGGTTTAGATACCAGTGGTGGGCAGAGCACAGATAGCCAATTGTGTAGCTTTGTGTATAACTTCAAAACAAGTAAAAGCCTGCCTCTTTCTCACCACTCTGAACCTCGAGGAGCGTACAGCATATTATCACAAAATCTGAGCAAATCAATTTAATCAAAACAAAACAATCATTCGAATAAACTACGAATATTAGCAAATTAGCCTCGCGCTTTAAAAGTTTTGTTTACAACAAACAACCTCAAATCACAGCTTGTCATTACATGCAATAAGGATTAAGGTTACATGCTAATTATATATATTATTTTACTCCTGAACTTAACTATCGTCTATAATTATGTTAATATGTTCCAGTAGGTGTTCAAAGTAATACAGATCTTTAATGTGACCCTTTTCCGTCAGATTCTTCATACTCTCAAACCTCTGTGAACTCACAACAAACTAAATGGAAGTGAGAGATCACAATAACTTTGAAGTTCTAGTGACAAGGTTAGAGAGTAAAGACGTTGCATTATTTGTCAAATTATATAGCTATATTATTTTTTATTTAACAACAGTTTAATTATTATAAAAAAGTGACGGCAAATAGAAAAAAAATCAGCGTTTGTAACATAGGTTTGAAAAATAGGTGTTTCACTGGAGTGGAATAAATGAAATCTCAACAAACGTTTTCTATTGTATCAAGGAATCGGACCTACATTCACAATTTAGGAATGAGTGAAATTATTGTAATACCACTCAGCTGATGAAGGAAAGACACTTCAATAAAAAAACTTCATGCTTCTTTCACTTCTGTGTTTGTTTCTATATGTTAATTTCTTGCGTCTTTTATCGTATTTTTTGTGTTAATGTTAAAATTTGACAAACACTTATAAGATAATTATGCATCAATGAATAATTATAAGTAGACAACAGCTGGCCAATAAAGATAAAAGAAAATTAATAAAAATGTTTACATTAATATTTATTTTGTCTTCAGTGGGCTAGCAGTAACTTTACAGACTTAGCATACAACATAACATGATATTTAGGGGCAACAAGGGACCTACTGGTCCGTCCAAACTGTCCCATCTACTAAACTAAACTAAAACTACTTGAAAGAAAAAACCCTCAAAGCCAACCCTTTTCATTCATCAATTTATCAAGGCTTTCCTTAAACTCACTTAAATTTACTGCCTCCACCACATCCGAAGACAACCCATTCCAAAGGTGAACCACCTTGTTATTAACCAGTGACCTATACAATGAAATTATAACCTCTTTAGACTTGTATTCAATATTTCAGTAGATACAACCTAAAATCCTATTTGCCCTACCACTAGCAACAGCACACTGGTTGGATGGCTTAAGAAACTGATCAACGACTACACAAAGATCCTTTTCTTCCATAACACTGTTAAGTTTAATTCCATCCAAATTATAGTTATAATTCAAATTATGATAATCCACATGCATTATCTTACATTTAGTATAATTAAAAACCCATCTGCCATTTATTCACCCAACTCACTAAATGATCTAAATCCTTTTGTAAAGCAGCATCCTCCTCCTCACATCCACCATTACCTTAGTATCATCAGCAAGTTTTAAATAATTTATTGACAATTCCTTCATCTATGTCATTGATGTAAATCAAAAAAGCAAAGTTCCTAAGACTGAGCCATGAGGTACCCCACTGGTGAGATTAATCCTGATTGACTCTCCATTTATAAGAATCCTCTGTATTCTTCCATCCGGACACTTTTCTATCCAATTAGCCAACTTATCCCCCCCCACCACACACACACTTATAGAGATAATGGTTTACAAGCCTTTTATGTGTCACCTTGTCAAATGCTTTCTGACAATCTAGATACACCAAATCTACACCCTTATCCTCATATACATAAGCAGTAACCTTTCCAAAGAATGCCAAAAGATATGCAACGCAAGATTTTCCCTTAGTGACGTCATGTTAACTATCCAATAATTGTCTAAATTTTGGTAAATGACTTTTCAGAGCATCTTTTATTAGACTTCCAAAACTTTTCCCACATCTTATGTAAAATTAATAGGCCTATAGTTACTGGGACAATTTTTATCACCTTTGAAAATTAACATTAGCCAACTTCCAATCCTTTGGCACCTGCCCATTATTCAAGGACTTAAAAAATTGTAGGAAGTGGCTCACATATCCAATCCTTAATCTTCTTCAAAACCCTTGGGGAAATATTATCTGGCCCAGGTGCCTTACTATTATTTAAGTTCCCCATTTTTTCTTAGAGTTAATGTGATAATCTTGTTCGATCTTGTTTCCATCTATTAATTGTTCAAGATGAGGAATATTTCTTAAATCTTCATTAGTAAAACTGAAGAAAAAGCAGAATTTTATAACCCAGTCATCTCATAATCATCAGATACAGGCCTTTCTTTATCATTCCTCAAAGATCCTACTCCCATCCTAACATTTTGTTTACCCTTAATGTATTTAAAGAAATCAGTATTGTTAATTTTCATATTTTGAGCTAATCTTTTTTCATAAATCATTTTTGATGTCCTAATTTCCTGTTTCACCAACTCTCGTGATCTTCTATAATCTTTTAAATCTCCCGTCATACCAGTCAATTTAAATTTCTTAAATGTGTGATGCTTTTCTTGAATTTTATTAATTATACTCTTTTTCAGTCAACCTTGCTTTTTACTTGCAGCCACCCTTTTCTATCTATAAGGAACATGTTTATCTTGAATATTTAAAGTATTTTCCTTAAACATTTTCCACATTTGATCAGTGTCTCCAAATAACTCAGCTGCCCAATAAACAACATATAATTCTTGTCACTTACCTTCAAAATTTGCTATTTTGAAATTTGTAACCAAAATATAATTATTCTTGATCTCCACATGCAGCAATAACCTTTTCGTGCCATGTTCAATTCATGGGGTAATATTAACTTGTATATTTTTCACTAGCTTCATTTATGCATGATCGCAATATTAGTCCGTGTTCACAATACATTTCCGCTTAGCAGTCATACACACACACATAATCCTATTTTTACATATGAAACACTTTTAAAATAGAGCTATGTTTGTGTCTGGAATTCAGTTAACCTAGCACTGTTTGGCCTGTAATTTTCATATTTATGATGTTTAGAGGATAGAGGTACTTAGGGCTTGGTTCATCACATATTATGTAACTCTCTAGTTTGCTCATCGATTCATTTTTATTAATGTTTTTCTTAGAATATTGAAGCAGGCTATTCAGAAGTCTGTTTGATGGTGTTGGGATGTTTGAATAGTTGTGTTGATCGTAGCAGCAAGCCAGTTCCTACCATATTTAAATTTAAATCATCCATTCCAAAAAGCTCCCTTCTACCATCGACCTGATCCCACAATTCCAACCAGCCAATCTCTCATCCTTACATATTAACCTAAGCCCTAGTGACATACTTATAATTTCATTCGCACAGTTAATTCTCGGCAATATCTCTGATACAACTAAGTTATGGGCCTTCTTTTAAATGCTTTTATCAGACCCCTGTACTTATCAATTAGCGCCTCTGACCAACTTTTCCCTACATAATTAGCCCCTATGTACACAACAAAGACTGCATCATTGCTATCCCCCTTTATTATATCTCTTGCTCTCTCAGTTACGTCATCCACCTGTGCCACTGGATAGCACAATCTATCCTTTTCTTCCGATTTACCCCACAGACTATCCTATCCGCATGTCTTATCAAGGAACCACCTATAACTATAACCTTATTAAGTTTATCATTCACATCCTTCTATGTCCCTTTTGTTTTCCTTTCCTCCAATAGTTCCTCATCTACACAAGCCAACGACTGAAATATTTTGCTCAATAGAATAGGCTCATTGCAATTCAATCCACTACTTTTAGCCCTAATTGTACTGTTTCCAGTTTCCTGATGTGTACTTTAAATGTAAAAGCTTAAACTCCTTTTGAAATCCTGCTGCCATTTCCCACAGTTGACAGTTATCTTTATCTATTGCCTCTACTTTATTTAGGATAGCCTCCAAACTGCAAACTTTACAAACAAATTGTACATCTTCGCTGCTAGCTTCCTTAAAAGTACAACCAGTACCGTGTTCCCAAATAAGATACATAATGCTAAAACTCTGGGTTCGATACCCCATTGTGGACAAAACGCAAATAGCTCATTACATAGCTTTGCGCTAAAACACAATATTTATTTAAACTATACTACAACGTCATCGATATCAAGGTTGGACTGAACAGAATTAAAATTGCAAGTGTTAGAGAGAAGTAAGCTCGGAAAACTATTAGTTTGTATACAAGAACAACAACAACAAACATAAAAACTAAATGATCGTTTTTGATCCACACGACCACCTAGAGAAAGAGTAAGAACTAGAAGTCAGTGAGATGATGGACAAGTTAATGGATAATTGTTCGAATATTTACCCTCACTTTTCGTTAAAGTTTCAGACTAAAATATGAGTAGCATCAAATTAATTTAAAGCTTAGTGATGCCATTTTAATTACCATATATAAGACAAGTAAAAAAGACTGAAGGATAAAATTAAATTAACTCGTTTATCTCTGAAGAACATCACGACTGGATTATTTTTCTCAAACAATAGTACTGTTAAATGTAGTACTATACAGACTGTTAAAATATCTTTATGTACCACCTTTCGGCTCTCTTACCACAACCTTAAACGGGCAACAAAGTATTTAAACTTAGAGGACAATCTGTGTATAATTCTAAACATTAATTTACCTACGTTATAAGTCTTTAAAAAACAGTACTGTAAAATGTTGATAATACCGTGTATCTGGCTAGGGTTTGTTTGTAATTAAGCACAAAGCTACACAGTGGGCTATCTGTGCTCTGCCCACCACGGGTATTAAAACCCGGATTCTAACGTTGTAAGTCCGCAGACATAAAGCTGTGCCACTGGGGGCATTTGGCTAGGGTTTCTACTAAATAATCACATAAAAACTAAATCACTTTCTAATATTTGTTTTGATTGACGGAAATGAAAGCGTGTAGAACAAAACACTAGTTCCCCCGGTGAGTCAGCGATAAGTTCCACGACTTACTACGCTAAAATTTAGAATTCGATTCCCAGTGGTGGTCAGATCGCAGATAGCCTATTGTATTGCATTGCGCTAAAAAACAAACGAAAAACTTAAATGCTGAATAATATATGTTTATTTGAAATCAGTTCATCTGTGTTCATTTTCAAATTAGATATAATTATAATTTTCCATACATAATACTACTGGTGGATAAGAAGGACAACGAAGCTACAGGAAGTATAGTTTGGTTTGTTTTCAAACTTTTTATCATCCGAAGCTACACAATGGGCTACAGCCGTCTTTAATTTACAACTAATAGACTAGAGGGAAGGTAACTAGTCAACAGCACCTACCACCATCTCTCAGGCTTCTCTTGTTTGACCGACTATTGGGATTTGATCATCTCAATTAGAGCGCACTTACAGCCTCAGGGCGCGAAGCGCATTTTTTCGGCAATGCGACACAAACCATAAACCCTCTTACTTACAGTCCAAGCACGCAAACTACTAGGCCACGCCCAACCTTTGAAGTATAGATTTCACTTTTTTCTTGTATAAGTGTAAATAATAAGAAGGGTGGTGTAAAAGGGAGGTGTAAATACAAAACGGTCACTGCAAGTTAATTAAGTCATTCTGTCTTGCTTGGAAGTTTAAAACAGGTCAAATAAACGCAAACAAGCCTTTGATTATGCTTATTAAGCTACTGTTTGATACTTGCTCTTTCCTTTCAAATACGCTGCTGTTTTTTGCGCGTGCAAGACCGGTTAGAAACATTTTGAACACAACTTATTGATAAAGTATGGTTTAATCAGCTCCAAAACTGGTTTCAACAGATGTTTTCAGATTTTAAGTCAACTACATGTCATGAAATTAATATGTATCCCGTGATTTGTCTACTTAAAGTTTTTTCTTCTTCAAGAACAGACGTGTAAATTAAAAATATATAGTTAAATACGAGAACAGATTATCTAAGAATGTCGCCACAAGTAACATGAGCGATATCTATACGAGTGATGTTATTCCTGTATATGAAATTTATAAGCGTTTTTTGTTCACCAAAACATCTGCTATTATCGTAATATCCTCGTTGGCTCAGCGGTAAATTTCAGGACTAATAATACTAAAATTCTGGGTTCTATACCCGCGATAGTCACAGTGAAGATAACCCATTGTTTAGTTTGCCCACAGTGGCTCAGCAGTAAGTCTGGGACACTTATACTACTAACAAGCGGGTTTCGATACCGACGGTGAGCCCAGCACCGACAGCCCATTGTGTAGCTTTGTGCTTGACAACAAACTGTTACTGCCGTAAATTACTTCGTGCCCTCCGTTCATTAGTCTGTGATAAGGCATTTTAGAATTCATGTTTTGTTTTAAAATAGAAAAAATCACATTTAGTGTTGTTGTAATCTTCGAAAGTTTATTTATCACATTTTACTGTAAATAATTAAAACTTATATTGATTAAATCAAATATAAAATATATTTTCACTTAATAAAAACTCACTTGATGCAGGTTTGTTTTTAGTTCCTTGTTTGTTATCAAGATCCGGACGTAGCCGTTCTAATATATATATATATATGGCTATGTTTAAACCATACAGTCTCTGACCCGGCCGATTATCCTATGTGTCGCATAAGATATCATTGAAGATGGAAATACCAAGTATGTTGTTTGACATAAATAACTTTACGTAGCCGTTCTAAATTATGTATGGCTATGTCTAAACCTTATAGTCTCTGACCCGGCCGATTATCCTATGTGTCGCATAAGATATCATTGAAGATGGAAATACCAAGTATGTTTGTTTGACATAAATAACTGTACGTAGCCGTTCTAAATTATGTATGGCTATGTCTAAACCTTATAGTCTCTGACCCGGCCGATTACCCTATGTGTCGCATAAGATATCATTGAAGATGAAAATACCAACAATGTTGTTTGAGATCAAGAGTCGGACGTAGTCTAAACTGTACAGTCTCTGACCCGGCCGATTATCCTATGTGTCGCATAAGATATCATTGAAGATAAAAATACCAAATATGTTTGTTTGTTTTTGGAATTAGGCACACAGCTACACAATGAGCTATCTGTGCTCTGCCCACCACGCGTATCGAAACCCGGTTTCTAGTGTTGTAAGTCCCCAGACATACCGCTGTGCCACTGGGGGGCACCAAATATGTTGTTTGATATAAATAACTTTACGTAGCCGTTCTAAATTATGTATGATTGTGTCTAAACCTTATAGTCTCTGACCCGGCCGGTTATCTTAAGTGCCGCATAAGATATCACTGAAGATGAAAATACCAAATATCTTGTTTGATATCAATACGTAGCTTTTAGACATTGCTATACATACCAACAGTGGTGATATCATTGCTGTAAGAGGAAAATTAAATTGGATGGGTTATTTTTTATTTACAATTTATTAGTTAATTAATTTGTTTTCGGATATTCATGCAAAACTATTCAGGCGCTATCTGCGCTAGTTATCCTTAATTTTGAACTAATTGACTAGAAGGAAGGAATCTTATTAACAGCGCCTACTGGTAGCAGTTGTTAGACTGAATAATAGCATTTGATTGTTACTGTTACTACGCATCTATTGTCTCAAATTGCGGAGTGATTTTTTTTTTCTTTTTGTAGTAGTAGTTTGTTTTTTGTTTGTTTTTGAATTTCGCGCAAAGCTACACGAGGGCTATCTGCGCTAGCCGTCC
>NW_013665621.1:1309004-1318975 GCF_000517525.1 Limulus polyphemus
GGACGGCTAGCGCAGATAGCCCTCGTGTAGCTTTGCGCGAAATTCCAAAACAAACTTACGTGAAAACGAAATGGACAAATTTGGACAAAACTGATTTTGTGTTCTGTAAAATGGGCATATTTATGCTTTACTAATCTCTGCCTGTCAGACAAGTTACACAGACGCTCATACACACACAAAAAAACGTCCTCTTACTTCAGTTGTAATAACAAAAAAGGACATTAATTAGATTGTGAGTAAAGATGGGCAAAAAAGACAACTTTCGTATTTTGTACTTCTACAAACGAAGTAAACATTTATAGAAAATGGGCTTATAGGCTTACACTTTTATCTCCGGTTCTACAAAAATATTTATTGACATTTAGTGAACTTTATAAATTGTTATATGGTGCGCTAGAGCTAAAAAAACGAAGACTCTTATATGCATGATTTACATTTTCTGTGAAGACAAACGACTTCAGATAAATGTTGTTGTTGTTTTTATTCAACCTGAAGTTTCGGCTTACGCCTTTTTCAATGGTCTTTCAACGTCACTGGTTACAAAACTGATTTTAAATTATCATCATTCATTAATTTCCCCATCCTCTGGTGCCTTGCAGCGTTGAGGGGGGACACAGGGAATGAATTTTTGCTCGCTTATTCGCCTCCTATATCGTCGTCGTCCCTAGGGTGCTAAGGACACCTTCAGTCCACCGTATACGTGGTCCGTCCTTACGCTTTCCATCCGTTTATCTTTGTATTGAATTATCATTGTGACAAAGAATTTGGGCGTTGTCTAATTAAGTATCTGAACCACTTGACTTGTCTCTTATTGTATGACAAGACTGGTTCAGTTTTCACCTTCGCTCTTATGTCGTTGTTACGTATTTTGTTTCTAATGGTAACACCAAGAATTTTTCTGAGGCATCTCATTTCTGCTTTGACAATCCACTTTTCATGTCTTCGCGTTAATGTTCATGTTTGGCACTGGTAGCAAAGTGTTGGTGGGAAGGTGGTATTACAGAAAGTCATGTTTGCTTCGAGTGTGCTAACAAAGTATTGTTAAACAGGTGTACATGATTCCAAATAACGTTTGAAATATAATAGCTGGATATAATTTACAATGAGGTCGCTAATAATTATTAAGAACAATACGTTGACGTATACGTCTCGTAAAATAATTCAACTTTGGAGAAGTATGTTTTCAACTTTAAGAATTAGTTTAAGAAGTGACAGGAAAATACATTACGTTAACATAACATTAAGACAACAATGGACCTTTAGGTTTATCTAGGCCGTCCTCTTCACTAAATCAAACTAAACCCTAAAAACTCATGCTCCAACAGAAAACTTAGAAATACGTAGTTCACGACAGCTTTGATGCTAACAATTTGGTGTTTAAAATACATAGTTCATAACAGCTTAGATACTCGTGGTTTAGTGTTTTAAAAGTACGTAGTTCACGACAGCTTAGATACTAATAATTTGGTGTTTAAAATACGTAGTTCATAACAGCTTTGATGCTCATAGTTTGGTATTTAAACTTGATAGTTTATGACAGCATTGATACTCATGGTTTAGTGTTTAAAATACGTAATTCATAACAGCTTTGATATTCACGGTTTAGTGTGTTTTAAACTTGATAGTTTATGACAGCATTGATACTCATGGTTTAGTGTTTAAAATACGAAATTCATAACAGCTTTGATATTCACGGTTTAGTGTGTTTCAAACTTGATAGTTCATGACAGCTTTGATACTCATAGTTTAGTGTTTAAAATACGTAATTCATAACAGCTTTGATATTCACGGTTTAGTGTGTTTTAAACTTGATAGTTCATGACAGCTTTGATACTCATGGTTTCGTGTTTAAAATACCTAGTTTATGACAGCTTTGATATTCACGGTTTAGTGTTTTAAAAGTACGTAGTTCACGACAGCTTAGATACTCATGGTTTCGTGTTTAAAATACGTAGTTTATAACAGCTTTGATACTCATGGTTTCGTGTTTAAAATACAAATACGTAGTTTATAACAGCTTTGATACTCATGGTTTCGTGCTTAAAATAGAAATACGTAGTTTATAACAGGTTTGATATTCACGGTTTAGTGTGTTTTAAACTTGATAGTTTATAACAGCTTTGATACTCATGGTTTCGTGTTTAAAATACCTAGTTTATAACGGCTTTGATACTCATGATTTCGTGTTTAAAATACCTAGTTTATAACAGCTTTGATACTCATGGTTTCGTGTTTAAAATAGAAATACGTAGTTTATAACAGCTTTGATATTCACGGTTTAGTGTGTTTTAAACTTGATAGTTCATGACAGATTTGATACTCATGGTTTCGTGTTTAAAATACATAGTTAATAACAGCTTTGATACTCATGGTTTCGTGTTTAAAATACCTAGTTTATGACAGCTTTGATACTCATGGTTTAGTGTTTAATTCAGTTTATTTGACTCATAATTTCCTTCAACAACTTTCTGCACAACTCGCTATCCAGTGTTTATTTTTCTAACTTACTGTCTCTTTTGCTGTTATTCTGACTATACAACTCTGCTATTTGTTTAACAAGTATATCAAATCATATTTTTAGGCTTACATGTTAGGGTATAAACAGTATCTTGATTTTTAAAGAAACTTTCTTTCATCTACTGACGTGAGGGTGTAGAGGCAACTTAAAAACACATTTTCTTATGAATTTCACTATTAGCAAGTAACAACTTGCAGATAAAACTCCAAAATTAACATTTGAAAGTATTTTGTGTAGCTTCTTTATACACACGAACTTTTTCATTTTTGAAATTCTGGTTTTTCAATTGGTGTAACATATTTGTTTTTCCATTTATGTCAACATGTCTGTTCCATTGGCCCCCTGTTATCACCCAAATTTTAAGTTTATGTCTCACTAATACAGTAGATTGTGTAATTCTCTATGTGTCTGTCTGTTATCTTGAATAAACTCCTAGAAATCACACCAGAAGCTCAAACTCACTGAGACAAATCTCATGGAAAATTATTCAAGCTTTTGAGTTGGTATTATGTTATTTCAACATGGCTGTGCAACAGTTTTCACACATTTATTGGGCGTGGCCATACCCAATATAGTACATATATTATGTACATCGAAATGCCGTCAAAGGGCACGTGCTGAAGTACACACCAATAGCGTGCATAGACTTAACAACGTTGGCGCCAACTTTCACGTCGCCTTCAACGCGCTTTCCCGGAAGTCGCTCATTTGTCCAGCTGGCCAGGTGTGACGGTTTGTCTACGAAACGTCGTACAGCTTGTCTGCGGCAAAATCAATGGAACTTAGATTTTTTTTATTAGCTATTAGTTATTAGCTTTTTTTGTTTCGAGTTTTCAGCCTCTAATTCAGCCAAATTATTCTTCACTGATTCAAAATATAAAAATGTTCCATTAAACACACTCAATTAAAATTATAAACAAAATGTATGGCGCTGTTGTCTCTCTTGTATGTTGTTATTTGATGTGAAAAATCATGGGGAAAAATTGAAGTGAATGGTAAACTTCAAGTTTCTTAACCATTGGCGCCATTTGAGGAGGGAGAGGGCAGCTGTGCAACCCCCCTTTTTGAGAAATGTAAAACGTCTGGTTAATTGGCTGTATTTATGGGAAATTACTAATATTAATATATACAAAGTCCAAAAGTACAAATTTCCATATTTTTTGTTCTTCTTCTTCTTCATGACCCTCTGGCTCTTAGCCTTTTGAGTAGCGATTAAACTTGATGTATGAACTCCAAAACGTGCTACGTTGTCAACAGTTCATGTATTTTGCATAAATTAAGGTTCTACTTTGCCCCCCCCTTCCCTCAATAGAATTAAAGAAAAAAAATAGCTGAAATGGTGCCACTGTTATTAACTTTATTTTTCATGGCACCTCTAAATATCAGATTGTCTTATTTTAAATAGCCTTTTAATTAGAAAATGTAAGTTATGCAAAAAAAGCAGCATTGTAAATATACATATGTGTATATACTCTAAACCATGTATGAATGCAGTTAAAATCTATTGTTCCACCTGTTCCACGAGTTCTCGTTGTTGAAGTTTAAGGATGTACAAGCTGATCATATACACTTCTACAACGCTCAACTATTAATTACTGGGATCCATGAGGAAACTTTTTTTTATTGTTCTAAAGATAGAAAAATCACCCTGTTGGAAACAACGCAGTACCTGCGTTGCTGTATTAACACACGTATGTCAAAGGACACGCTTATAAAATTCATGCTAGTACTATAGGTTTCAGCATATATGGTTTGACATGAAATCGTTTAATTCTTTCCTTTTTAAAATAACCTAAAGTATTTTTTCAATTTACAGTCAAAGAAACAAAGATGTTGATGGCGACCAGATTTTTGAAGACGAAATATGTAGTTCATTCTTTGATACATTGTTTAGGTAGAGTATTCACGATGAAACTTTGTAGAATGGATAGCAACTGCCTGTTGTAGAGACACAAGTGTAGAGGACGACGTTTCGAAAGCATTCCTCTACGTTTGTGTCTCTACAACAGGCATTTGCCATCCATTCTACAAACTTTCTTCATGTAGTTAATCTCCAACTAGTTAGTTTTGAGCCTACATATAAAGTTTTAAAAAATCGATTTTTTTTCTTTGAATTTCAATTACTATGATCACAAATCCAAATAAAATTAAGAGATTTGTTTAGTGTAAAACTTTTGTATAACGTATGTTTAAACACTGTTACATAATATATTACAGAAAGACACGATCGTCTTTTTAACAATTAATAATAATAAACAAGTCAGCTTGAACCTGGATACCAACTGTCAATACCGAGTGAGGTTACGAATTCAATTTCTGTTAGTTTCACATCTCATCAATGAAACACCTAAGCCTACTTCAAATATAGACTTCACGGGTGTATGAGCTACGTTGATTTTCCTCGTTACTACTCGTGGACAGTGCAATCAAAAGAAAACATTAAAGAAAGTACTGTGGTGTCTAGACTCACTCGTAATAGTAGACTTTCATTAATAATTTAACATACAATAGTAATACTGAGTCATAATCTTTATGTGCTGAAAACTTTGGTGAATGACTAACATTACTGTAAGCCAGGATTTGATAAAGCGATGATATAACGATTTTTCTCTGAAGAACATCGTTAAAAGTTACTTCATAATTCAGGATTCTGTAGTTTCATGGCTATTTTCAGCTCTAAAATCTCGTAAAATTCTTAGAAAACAGCTATTTTCTTTAATCTACCACATGTCGATTACAGTCATGTCTTCTTTTTCGCATTTCTTAGAATTCCAATCCATAAAATGAACTGTATAAATTATCTTGTTTTTTTTTTTGACAAATCATAAATTTTGAGTCAGATTTGGATTCTGTAGCCCATCATCATAATATTTTATTAAATATGCCTTTTAAGTTACACGTTCCGAAAAAAAATATTTCAGAATATGCTACAATATTGCATAATAATATTCTTAAACATTCTAGAATAATCTAGAACCTCCCAGAATTTTTTAGAATATTCTGAAACGTTCTAGAATATGCAGATATAATGCGCGCTGGAAGATAAAGCTTCAAGTACCTTAAACAACCCTAAATGTTATTCAATAAGGTTAAACTTTGATGTGAATTACTTATTTATATATTGGAATAAAATGGGTTAAACTTTGATGTGAATTACTTATTTATACATTAGAATAAACTGGGGGGGGGGGCTAGAGTGTTGTAAATCAAAACTTCAAAAATAAAGACCATTCTAGTGCAGACAGGCATTTGTGTAGTATAGCGCCAATATACTGAAACAACAACAAAAAATATTTTTTTTAAATGTTAGTTATTGTATTCAATTTCAGGTACTTCTGTTTTAAAGTTGACTCTTACTTCGCAATAAAAATTCTAAATGTAATCTCAGGTTGTTTTTTTTCATTTTTCATAAAAGTATCAGTGGAACTTTTGGAATCCGTTTCTATCAAGCTTAAAACCTGAAATATTCCAACTAATTACGGATTTATAGTACTGTTATTGTTGCGTGAATTTCGTCTTTCAGGATTACGTTGAAAGTATAGATTTAGTATTCAGAACTAACCGACTTCTAAACACCCTGCCCTCCCAGTAGCACAGCGGTATGTCTGAGGAACTTACAACCCTAGAAACAGGGTTTCGATACCCGCGGTGGGCAGAGCACAGATAACCCATTGCGTAGCTTTGTGCATAAATTCAAACGAACAAATTTATCCAAACAGCCCTCACTATAGGTGATACATAGTAATAAGTAAAAGCTTAGAAACCCACAGAAAAACCGGGAAAAAGAAAATAAAAATGGTCAGTAAATCTCACTAGATGTCGTTTCCAAAGAAGATATGTTTGTAGTTTCAAAGCAGCATATTCTTAATATAATGGTCCGAGTGTGGCCTAGTGGTTAGCGTGTCGGAATGTGGATTCAAAAGTATGGGGTTCGAGGAAGAATACCGCTGAACACACTCCGCATATTTATCTGTGGACGCGTTATAAAAGTGACAGTCAGTCCCACTGTTTATTTTAAGGTTTATAAAATTGAAGGTTAACTTCCTAAATATTATACGAGACTTTACCGGTTTTATCTACCCATAAGGGAGTTCCTGATTTATTATCAATTTGTTTTAGTCGTTCATGTAGGAGATTTTCCATCTGTGGAAATTACTGACTTTTCAGGGGAGATGTCTAGAAACATATAATGGCATTGTTTCTTATTGACTTCTACTGCATCGACATTGCTTTTTATTGACTTCTACTGCCTGTTTTGGTAACTGTCAGTGAGCCTTTCTTTAGCTCAACATGGAGCACGAAACATTGATTAAAAAAACGTCGATTTAGTATGAAAAAAGGGGGCTTTGTTTAAGTTGAACAATAATAAGAGAATGTTATCAATCTAAGATGTCGAAAGCGGCTTAGATATGGAGTTCATTCCTAGCAGATCTAATACTGGCTGCATTCAGTCAGACATTTTTCGACTTCATACACAAAGTCTAGCGAACCAGTTCCAAAGAGGAGATTTCACACAACACACAAAAAAAACAACACGAAATCAGTAGGTTTAAATTTTGCTTGAACTCTGGTATGAACATCCTGTGAAAACCCAAATAAAGTAATATTAACAATTGATCGAAAAAACGCTGTGCTTATAATGTCGTATTTGTACAAGTGGTGGTGAGCACAATTTAACACAGCACTTTTGGTTACTATGACAACTTATGAATGATACACGATATTTTCATTGCACATTGATTTTGTATTAAAATGGCTATAGCTGGCTATTTTGTCAGTAATTTTCTTTAAATTACTTATTTATTTTTTATCATAATCTCCATATTTTTTGTTAGTTTGTTTCAGAATTTCGCGCCAGACTACACAAACACTGTTTAAAAACTGTTTTACAAATTCAAGACGCCATGGTTATTTTTGGCAGATATCTAAATTGACGAATTTTATTATATTTTCATTTCAAATTTTTAAATACTTCATTTTTTGAAATAGGTATCTTGATGTTTATCAAAAATAAATTTCTGGCTTTCAGAGCTATCAACCAAAATACAATTTCCTGAAGTTGAGATCTTACCCGCGGTTTACATTATAACGGGAAGTGTATTTGATTAGTAACACTTCGACTAGAGACGACCACGACGTTTAATGTTTTCGTTTTTCATGTGTAAATTTAGTCAATCTGGGACTAACAGCAGGCCTTTAAATTTATTTTGTTGGTTTATAGCTTTACCAATATCGTATGGTTTTATTATAATCAATTTGGTATTAGAGTGAACTGGTTAAATTTGTAATCACATTCGTGCTAATTTACATTACTTAAGCAGTATATATTTCTATATTAAGTATATTAGTGCTAATTTACATTACTTAAGCAGTATATCTTTCTATATTAAGTATATTAGAAACCTTATCACTACGAGGTACGCATATTAAATTAGCATAAATCAATCCAACAAGTAATAAATACATTTCATCTATGTACTTCTGCTATTAAATGCTAACGTTAATCGTATTTATCACTTTTTATTATACATACATACAATGCTAGCGATACCACGCCATTCAGTAATTAAAAAGTAAGAATTCAGAAAGCTGATCAACTCTTACATGCTATATTAAATCAAATTCTTGTTTTTATATATTTTTATGTATTTAATAATGAAACGCCTTGACAGACGTTCAATCGCCCAGTGGCACAGCGGTACGTCTGCGGACTTACAATGCTAGAAACCGGGTTTTGATACCCGTGGTGTGCAGAGCACAGATATCCCATTGTTTAGCTTTGTGCTTAACTTCAAACAAACAAACTATCGTTTAGGTTGATTTTATCAAAATATTAATTTATGAAAACTTTTAAACCAATAACCCTTGGTCGTAGTTTTGTAATTTGAACCTGAATAATATTTAAAACGAATAAGATTCAATTTTTTGGATTATTTCAGAATTTTCGCACAAAGCTACACAAAGGGCTATCTGTGCATAGCCGTTAATATTTTGAACTAAAAGCTAACAGCGCCAACTGCCAATTCTGAGGCTATTCTTGTCAGACAAAACAATGGAATTTGACAATCAGTTTTACACAGCATCCGCAGTCCCAAAGTGCGAAGAATGCGTTTATGGCATTGAATTCAACTAATCATTAAGTCCTAAGGTTATGTTCCTATAATTTAAGTCATTTTATGATTAAACTAAGCTGAACAATAGATTAAAAAGTGAAAAAAAAACGTTTTTGTATTGAAATGACTAAAATAGCATACCAACTAAAAATACATAAAAAACAAAAATAATTTTTCGACACCTTATTAGTTCTCGCTAGGTGGTTAGGGCGCTTGACTCGCAATCTGAGGGTCGCGGGTTAGAATCCCCATCCCACCAAATATGCTCACCCTTTCGGCCGCGGGTGCGTTATAATGTGACGGTCAATCCCACTATTCGTTGGTAAAAGAGCAGCCCAAGAGTTGGCGGTGGGTGGTGATGGCTAGCTGCCTTACCTCTAGTCTGACGTGGACTAGAGTTAACGTGCTCGGACTGTGAATTTGAGAAATCTTGGTTCTCCATCCCATTGCCACACACATACACAAAAAGAACGCTTCACCCTTTGAGGGCCTTGCATGGCTTTGTGGTTAGGGCGTTTGACTCGCAGCCTGCGGGTCAGGGGTTTGAATCCCATCACCGAACATGCTCTCTTTCTCAACTGAGGGTGTTATAATGTGACAATCAGTCCCACTATTCGTTGGTAAAGAATAGCTCAAGAGCTGGCGATGGGTAATGTTGACTAGCTGCCGTCCATCTAGTCAATCACTTCTAGATTAGGGACGACTTGCGCTGATAACCCTCGAGTAACTTTGCGCGAAATCCAACAAATTTGGGTTTACTATAAGAGTATACGGTCAAATCCTACTAGTCGGTTAGACAAGACTTGTCCAAGCGTTTTTAGTGGTACTGCTGTCTAACTGCATCTTTTGGTCTATAAGCTCAAAATTATGGACACCAGCTATACGTAGATAGCCCTTGTTTAGCTTTGCGCAAAAATTTGAGAGACAAACGAGCCAAACTTATCAGGGTGTATTTTGATGTTTGTGATTGTATAAATATGAATGATCGGCACGTGTGTTTTATTTAAAATTTAATAAATAATCAAGATCAACATACACGAATCGAACCTTGGACCATTCGGGCCTGAGCCTGGCATGCTAACTATTACACCACGCCCAAAGAATAATAACACAGCAATAAGCAAGTGATGTTTTTTAAGAACATGGTCGGAGGGTGTGTGTTTTGGCTCATAGCAAAGATACATTGGGCTATCTGCTGTGTCCATCGCAGGAAATCGAACCCCGGATTTAAGCGTTGCAATTCTATAGTCTTACCGCTGTTCCACCGGTGACGGTTCGGAGGGAAGGTGATTTTGTTTTAAGCAGATTGCATGTCAATATTCATGATTTGTATCCTATAT
>NW_013665621.1:1319940-1325812 GCF_000517525.1 Limulus polyphemus
TATCGTTTGAAAATTATTGGCTGACAAGATATTAATAAGTTATACACTTATTATACGTTATTTTGAGTTAAATTTTACACTTATTATACGTTATTTTGTAGATAAATTTTACACTTATTATACATTATTTTGAGTTAAATTTTACACTTATTATACGTTATTTTGAGATAAATTTTACACTTATTATACGTTAGTTATTTTGAGTTAAATTTTACACTTATTATACGTTATTTTGAGATAAATTTTACACTTATTATACGTTATTTTGAGTTCAATTTTACACTTATTATACGTTATTTTGAATTAAATTTTAAACGATGTTGCTACATTCGTCTGACAAATCTTACTTATATACACGTAGAATTTAACGTTATGCAATGTAAGAAAATTTCACAAAAACTGGGAGAGTCAAGTAAAAATTTTGAAGAAAGCGAAAAGTCACAATTGTTTTCATGCATAGAAATTTTGCTATTTACAATTTTTATGAGCTGTTAAACACTTCAGATTCCGGAATGCTTAAGTGGCTATTAGAATAACGTAAGTTGATATTAGAAAGTGTTTTGTGAGTGAATTTTCTGGTTAATGAAAATTTCTAGGTAGAACATTCTCAGGAATTTAAGGCGATTATAGTTTTAGTTAGTTAATTCTTCTTTGTAACACCAGGAGTATAGTTTCTGTTTCAGGGATGATAAACTTTAAGTAATAGCCACCTTTAGTGTAAATTTATGTACTAAAATGCATGAATTAATTAATCCTCAAATACTTTGTTCGTGTTGTTGTTGCTTTTCTAAATTTCGTGTTTCATCGTCATTTGTCATTCTGACTTTATTGTCAACTTCCACTGTTTATGTAGTCATAATTATTGGTATAATTTTTCTAACATACAACAGGGAGAGAAAAAAATGTAAAGGGATTTGTGACAAGATGTCGTGATTGTTGTATAAAAAGAAAACCGGAAGATAAGTCCAACTACCTTAAAAAACAAAATGACAGTTTCAGATGTTTGTATTTGCATAAGTATGGCTAACTTGTAAACGGTGATTTTTAAGTATTACAAAAGGACGAGTTTCCGAAAATGAAAAATGTATTATATATATATATGCAGGATCATCATAGGTACAATTAATCAGGTTTCTAGGGGTAAAGTAAGTGCCTTCGTTTGGGTCCAGCATGGCCAGGTGGTTAAGGTAGCGGGTTCGAATCCCCGTCACACCAAACATGCTCGCCCTTTCAGCCGTGGGAGCGTTATAATGTGACGGTCAATCCCACTATTCAATCCTTCCCTTTAGTCTTACACTGCTAAATTAAGGACGGCTAGCGCAGATAGCCCTTGTGTACTTGGCGCGAAATTCAGAACAAACAGTCATCTTTTTTACAACGTTTTGAAAAGACTGACATAATTTCGTGAATTGACAAGAGAATAAACGATTGATCTTCATAGGATATATGTAAAGTTGAACCGGGAATGGTAACACATTTTTCTTAATTAACTTGTAATTTTATTAGATAAAACATGTAGCGGTACCGATGATAATTATTAATAAAATTTCAGAAATATGTTATATGTTACCCATGAGTTCGGTTTCTGTATCATAGATCATTAGTTAAAACAAAGTCTTGAAAATTATAACTGTGTAATCTAACACTTGTGGAGATACGCACCAAAGACATTTGGAAAATATTATTTTTTTATCAATGCAAGTTCTACACTAAATGAACTTCTGTGTGCTCCGTGTGTTATTGTGTATTTTATGTTGCATAAGGCCGTGAAGATAGTTTGGAACTCAGTCAGGATCAGTGCAAGTTCTACACTAAATGAACTTCTGTATGCTCCGTGTGTTATTGTGTATTTTATGTTGCATAAGGCCGTGAAGATAGTTTGGAACTCAGTCAGGATCAGTGCAAGTTCTACACTAAATGAACTTCTGTATGCTCCGTGTGTTATTGTGTATGTTATGTTGCATAAGGCTGTAAAGATAGTTTGGAACTCAGTCAGGATCAGTGCAAGTTCTACACTAAATGAACTTCTGTGTGCTCCGTGTGTTATTGTGTATTTTATGTTGCATAAGGCTGTAAAGATAGTTTGGAACTCAGTCAGGATCAGTGCAAGTTCTACACTAAATGAACTTCTGTGTGCTCCGTGTGTTATTGTGTATTTTATGTTGCATAAGACTGCGAAGATGGTTTGGAACTCAGTCAGAAAGGCATTTCTTCAGAGATTTTAAGATTTTTATCCAACTGGTATTTGGAATGGTTTGCTATGACTAAGACTTTACAAAATATGCTACAAATTAACTGCTAATCTATGGCTCATGTTCTACTGCAGTTTTCATAATTTTTCTAAATATTGATTTGTATTTGGCGTTATTCCTATTTACTATGATACTAAAAATATAATCTGAACATCTAAATGTAACTAAAAACCATTTTAATACCATTTTTGTTATCTCTTAGGAAGTTTCCACTTTATTATTTACTTTGTAGAGTGACGTGGTGACTATTAGTAATCTCGTGCTGAAAGCGTAATCTACACATAACCATCCACTACCACCAGCATTCAGGATTTCTTAGAATAGCATTTTTGTCATTGAAAAGGAAAATATTTTACTGATTTCGTTTGTTATGCAAAGTGTGAAACTACTGTCAATGTAGGGCATGGTTTGGTCCTGTGGATCTCCCAGATGGCGAGACGAGTTCAAATCTGTGTGATATCACAAAATATTATCCGCACTTACAGACTTATAAGAGTGATAAATCCTTTAGTGTAGATGGTGTGTAGTAGAGTGCTATTTTACTTCCGTTTAGTAGTTCAACGTTAGGGACGGCAGCAGATACCCTTAGTATTTTTGCCATAAATTAAAAAAAAAACAGATACAAAAATTTTTAGATGACAATGATAACTTTATTCAGAGTAGATTTTGGCATTTCTAACACTGTAAAAGAGAGTAATATGGATTAACGAGGATCATCCTGGAACTGTAACATGTCGTACCCCAGCTGTTGTAGGAAAAGTTACAAGTCCACGAACAAAAAAGTCAGTGGCAAAAGCCTTCAACGCACCCCAGGCAACACAGTCAAGACTAATGTACGTCTGCAAGCGAAACCGACTGGTTTAGTTTCACTAAGATAAGTTTGTCAGTCATACTTCCCATTCAACTGTCGTATACCTCATACAGCTAGAGAAAGAGATTGGTTATACAAACTATCCCATACATAGAAGTGGTGTGTTTTTGGACACGAGAGCCTTACGACTGAGTCTTTTGCAATGGAAAGTACGCTGCAGGACCATTGTCAAGATACACGATTTTGAGGTAGAACATGACCGTATATGGTGACGTAGACTTTAACAACGTGACAAAGCTCCAAAAATCGTTTTAATATAACGCGCTCAACCCTCTGTAAATCCTGTGCATCAAACGATCTTAGGACGCACACTATTAAGAATATTGAAATTTACCGATATTTCGTCACATTTCGTAAAATTCATAGACGTTGACTTCATATGTCTAAACTTTACTGTTTTATGAATTTGTTGTGTTGTGAGCTATTAAATATAGTAACAAGACTTGTATGCATTTGAGACAAAAAATCAAGCAGTATTTGTATTTCTACCTCTAAGTTCCAGATTTTGGACTATCGAACTTTGCACTGATATATACGTACGTAGTTTTGGAGCTTGTGCACAGGTTTGCGCAACTGAAACTATCATTTTCATATTCTGCTTGAAACTTCTTCTAAGAAAACAAGTTCAAACCTTTAAGCCTAATTCACAATAATAAACATACCACCAGATTTCAGGCGAATCCAGATTAAAACATATTTTTTTTACTTTCACTGTATATTAGCACTAGCACCTATACAAATAATAAAATCAAAGTGAAATATATAACCTAAAGAGTGTACGTACGTTAACAGTTGTTACCCAAGCTAAAAAATAATAGATGAGCGTTATTTCTATCTATATACATATCACAAAAACAAATAAAAGATTTAGAATTTTGGGGATAAATCATCTTAAAATCGTCTTGTTTTATTGATTTTCTTGCGCCGTTTCGAACAAACAAACAAACTATTGTTGGACGTTTTGAATGGAATGCATTATATTCGTCCAACATTTAAGGAGCTTTCCCGCGTGAAAAATATTGTGCACAAGAAAATAGTTATTAAATATTCGACATGTAATACTTTATTAGCGTGACTGTTATTCAAAACGTCTTGCAGTAGTTTGACATTAATCCACCAACTTTTTTTTTATGGCTTGAAAAAAGAACGTTTGTTCAAAACGTCGCCAAGAAAATAAAAACCAAAACTTTTTAAGGATATATAAATATATACGTATATCCGTCAGTGTATGTGTGAATGCGTGCTTGTTTTATAAAACATTTTGCCTTTGTATATATATATAAAACTATTTTGCCGCATGTGTATGTTTGTGCCACTTGCACTCGTAATCTGACTTGCTTAGATGCTAATCTTTTTAGCAATGGAAAGTACTTTTGCGTATGGCGGCTTTAGTACTGATATGGTGCGTCTGGGGAATTTTACAGAAATGTATATAGTTTGTGTATGTGTTTTAGTTGGTATTATATATGTATTAAGTTTTGTTTCACTAAATACTTTGGATTAGCATGGCGTTGATGCATGGCTCTCACGAGATGTTGTTAGTTTTTTGTATCTAAAATATTGAGCATTCAGTAAATGTTATCTTGTACACAATATTTGTCACGTGGCGCAGTCCTTTCAACATTGTATAGATGTAAGTTCTTAGCGTGTAAACGTAGATATAACAAGAGTGTTTGAAATGTTTGTTCTCGACGCACAACTATTTTTATGGAAGTTCTGAAGCATTTAATGACTTTTCGGTCTCGCGTAGCTGAATTTTTGTTTAGAAATAGTATTGCTTTTGTTTTTCACGTTCTGGCACTTTTTATATCGCTCTTTTTAGTTAGGGTTTATAATGCCTCTAAAGTATCTATGAATTTATTACGACTAGGGAAGAGATGGGTTTTCTTTACTATACGTTTCATTTCTAGTTTGTGTTGTTACATATTTGATCAAAACAAATAATGTTTTATTGGACACTGTACAATTTTTAATCCTAAAATGGCCGTATGAAATAAAACAAAAGGAAAAAAGGCATTGCAGCGAATATAATTTTACAAATGTTTCACAATAGTAGACATTTTTCATGGTTTCATAAAATGATCTAAAGGGATTTTTAAATTGGCTCAGTATTAATAAGGCCCCCCAGTGGCACAGCGGCATGTCTGCGGACTTACAACGCTAGAAACCGGGTTTCGATACACGTGGTGGGCAGAGCACAAACAGTTTATTGTGTAGCTTTGTGCTTAACGTCAAACAAATATAAAAAAACAGTATTAATAATTTCAAACTAACAATGAGTTGGTACGTCTAAAGCAGATTTTGCAGGTTGTTAATTCCATAACAGCAATAATTGTTTTTTAACGGGTCAGTAAAATACTTTCCAAAATAAATGAAACATTGATTTTTTTCTGATATATATTTCAATCAAGTTCGATGCAACTGTTTGCGTTTGCAATGTTGAACCTAGAGTCAAAATTTTCAGATTTAATATATTACCATAGTGCTTGCTTTTTAATAGTATTCGCTAGTTTCATTACTGTAGAGAAAGGTATGATGCTTACAAGTATCAAAATATATCAGTAGTTTTGTAATATGAAAAACATGATATATAGAAAAGAGTGTTTTGTAATATGAAAAACATGATATATAGGAAAGAGTGTTTTGTAATATGAAAAACATGATATATAGGAAAGAGTGTTTTGTAATATGAAAAACATGATATATAGGAAAGAGTGTTTTGTAATATGAAAAACATGATATATAGGAA
>NW_013665621.1:1326629-1336651 GCF_000517525.1 Limulus polyphemus
GATAACCCTCGTGTAGCTTTGCGCGAAATCCGTAACAATCAATCAAATCTTCTTCATTACATTTAGGAAGATCACGATTCTCTTGATAATTACTGAAGATGTACATTTCGTTTCTCCAGTTAGCATTAAGATCACAAATGTTATTCTACGGCCCGTAAGTATTAGTTTGAGTGGATCACAATTACGAATAAATAAATATTCCAGAAAGCGACAGTAATTTTTGTTAGTTTTTCGTTTCTTAAACTGTAAGAGCTATTGATAGTTAATGCTCTTGGAGAGTATAGTTCTCTAGAAAAATAGCTTTTTTTTCTTTATAGTTATGATATTTAATTTTTTGCATAAAATAAAATTAATGCGAACATTTATTTATTCCTGTTTTTTTTGTATCGATTACTTTTCCTTTCTGTAGTCAACTTGTAATTTATTTGGCGTTCATGTTTCATATTCTTATCACGTGTTTCATCCACACGTTTTTTTAATAGTGATGTACGAGTAAGCACTTAGCTGAGATTTGAGAGTTTACTAAGTGAGACGTATATAAACTTATAAATAAGCTATTACTTCGGCATTACCATTTATAAGTCAATGACAAATAAGTTAGTTATAACCTCCTACTCCTCAATTAAAATATAGGCAGATTAGCTAAACTTTGTCAGGAGATAGACTCACAATATTTGGGTCACAGGTTTAAATCCCGTCACCGTGGGGGTGTTATAATGTGACGGTCAATCCCACTATTCGTTGGTAAAAGAGTTGGCGGTAAGTGGTGTTGACTAGCTGTCTTCCATCTTGTCTATCATGATGAGTTAGGGACGGCTAGCGCAGATAGCCCTCATATAGCTTTTCGCAAAATTCAAGACAAACAAACTTGTCAGAAGAAGCATTGTGAATTTTAAAAACCTCAAGAATATCCATACAATATCCATATAAATTATAATATGGGGTTTATTTGAAGATAAGCACATTTGACTCAAAATGAATAGCATAAAAACCATAATTTAGAAAAGAGTGAGTTACCTTAGGAGCCTGACTGGCAACAAACAAGGAGCTTCACCACAAAACATATTAAAAATTTACAGAACATATATACTGCTAGTCGTAGATTATGCCTGTATGGATAAATGTATTAAAAACACACATCAACAAACTACAGCAAATACAAAACTATATTTTAATGAAAGCATATAGAGTTCCACGATCAACAAACTCAGAATTTCTACACAACTATTCAAACATGCCAACACTATCAAACAGACTCCTGGATAACTCGCTTCAATATTATAAGAAAAATATTAATAAAAATTAACTGATGAGAAAACTATAGAGTTACATAATACATGAACCAAACCCTAAGTACCTCTCCACTCTAAACATCATAAATAAGAAGCTTACAGGCCAAACAGTGCTAGGCTAACTGAATCTTAGACATAAATGTAGCTCTATTTTAAAAGGGTTTCGTATGTAAAAATAGGATTATATCTGTGTGTATATGACTGCTAAGTGAAACTGTATTGTGAATAGTGTGATCATACATAAGTGAAGCTAGTAAAATTATACAAGTTAATATTACCCCATGAATTGGACGTGGCATGAAAAGGGTATGTTAATTAAAACTGCGGACAATGGACAAAATTTAACGTACTGTGAGTAATGCAAAAACAATGTAACAAGGGTTAATACTTAGGATTCAGTAACAGTGCAAACAAAATAACAAACCCAGAGAGTGAGGAAGAGGTTCAAGCTGAACCTGACCCTGCCTGGTCCAAAACATGGACCGAATCCTGATGAAGAAGAAGAAGCATTGTGAAGCTACCAATCAGGGTCTGAAAGAAACGTGTCTCGTGAAAATTGCTGCGTACAAGATAACACGGAATGAGTAGTAAACGGTTTAGGATAAACGATAGGAAAAAAAAACGCGAATGGTTTGATAAAACCTCCGAACATGTGACGGCTACGTGCAACAATTTAATCTAAATTTTATTCAAGGGCCGTAACAGAACACTGATGAAACACATGCACTGAAGATGTCAAGCACAACCTATAACATCATGAATTGTAAGTACAAAGTGGAACATGAAGAATTCCATGTTAACTTCTCGTTCGTGACATTCCTACACTTATAATTACTTAATTTTTCATAAAGATTAAACATCTGAACTAAAGTTTAAATATTATTATACTGAAACTTGCTGAGCTGTCTTAAATATTTTATATTATTTCAGTGTATAAATATATATGTTATTAGGCGTTTTGAGTTATTGTTTATTATAATATATATATATCGCTATTGTTACACATCAAACAATATTCTTTCATTTTCACTCGTATATAGGTGAAATATTACTTAATCTATAGAGATTTTATATTTAAAACTACTTGATTATTAGAAGTTATTATTACCGCGTACAATATCAAAACTTTCTTCCAAATGATCTTGTATCATATTGATTCAGTTTTATTATACAACAGAAATATAAACATGTTTGCAATGATTACGTTTTGGGTGGAGAAAAGTTCTAGGAATTCTACAATTTACCCCAAAAAATTGATGATTACGAGCTAAATTATTTTAATTCTCATTACAACATAAAACAGAGAGAAAACACATTATTGGTAAAACCACTTCTGGATTTCGTATTTTCAAGTCCATGTACTTCTTTAGTTCTTCCCTCATATAATCACTTCACCCCCAATTTTCTCCCCAAATTCCAAGCCGTTGAAGTCAGTATGGAGAGCTCCCTTTGTTGATCACAGACAGTGTATTTCAGTTACATTTCCCTGTTATCACTAAACAATTAAATAGAAAGCACTATTGCTAAAAATGAAAGTTAAAAGCAAAGCTACAAAAAATAATAACAAAAACTAACGTAATATGAAAGCTCTGTTTGTACTCAATCTTCAAAACAAAATCTGAAAGTGAAGAGCACCTAAAACGGCTAGAATAACAAAGTAACTATTCTAGACCAACGTTAAACTGCATTTACTAAAAACATGAAGGGTTTATATATTACCAAAATAATTTAGTTTAGTGATAGTAACGTTTCTTCTTCAGACCCAAATTCAGACTATTAAGATCAAATCTATTGTTTGAAGAACGGTAGTAGCCCAAAACCTTACCTAACATTAAACTAAGTTATTATGGCATTATATAAATCCTTCGTGTTTTTTATACCTTTTGATTTAACATTTATTTTCTACTTACAACAATCCAAGCATGGTCTGATAATGTCTTCAATTTTTTTATTAAAGATAGTTCTTCTGGTATGCTAATGTTAATTCTGTGACGTGATCTTAAGTAAGGCTTTAAAGACTGTATTTTTAGACTAAGTTATTTAATTCCAAGTACTGCTAAGCTATTACGAGTAGTTGTGTATTTTAATAACTACTTACATAATCATATAATTCGATCTTACGTACTCTTCATGTTAAAATTTGCGTCAATGATTTTAAAAGAATAATTTCTTCCTCATTACAACTAACGAATCCTTTTAAAGTTTTTACAATGTGTATTTAGTGTTTGTCCGATTACTATTACAGTTAATAGACAAGTTATTAAAAAAAAACTGTTTCCGTCTTGTTTGTCGAGCGGGTGGAAAAGTTAGTATATTGTCTACGGTCCCACAAAGTTTAATTTTTATAGCTCAAGATGCATCGTGATATTAACAAAGTTGTGATAATCAATTAGACCTGGCAAGGCCTAGTGTTTAGGGCGCTCGACTCGCAATCTGCAGGTTCTTAATCCTTGTCACCGAACATGCTCGCCCTTTCAGACGAAGGGGCGTTATAATGTTACGCTAAATCCCGCTATTCGTTGGCAAAAGAGTAGCCCAAGAGTTGGCGATGAATGTAGTTTCCTTTCGTCTAGTCTATCAGTGATAAATAAGAGATAGCTAACGCAGGTAGCCCTCGTGTAGCTTTGCGCAAGATTCAAAACAAACCAGTTAAATGAATTTCTTGTAAGGTGTTTTGTAACAAGAAATATATGCTGCTTTCTCTAAGATTATATTTCTTATTCTTCGTGCGCTATTAAAAAAACTAAAACAGGATTCGATGTTAATAAAGTTTTTGCATTGATCTCAACGTTTTATTAAAACTTTCTATCTCCACCCCCAGTGGCTCAGTGGTAAGTCTGGGGGCATATAACGCTAATAACCAGGTTACAAAACTCGTACAGATACCCATTGTATAGCTTTCTGATTAAATCTATCTTTTCCACACAGGTAAAAATTGTAATAATCAAAATTGAGATGCCCAAAGTGTTATTGTTAACACGAACAGTCTAAATCGTTATTACATCGATCAGAGCTAAAACATTAGTTTACTAATTAATATAGCTAGTTTAATACTCTGGTCTAACTACAAGTATAAAACATCATAATGCAAAAATGTGTAATAATTCTTATTTAAATGCATTGTTTCGTCGGTTAAGAAACCTGACTTTTAAGAATACCTTTTGGCCGTAATCGCAATAATATGCCACGAGGTTCACCAGCCTAGGAGGTTAATATGTATATATATTGATGGTATTAAAGAAAAATAGAATATAACTTACTTACAAAGCACATAATATTAGTTATTTACTTCTTCATTAGTCTCATACGCCTTATATTATTTCTCGTATTATTTCATTTCTGTTAGTTTAAGGTCTTAAAATAAGTTTTAGCTGGGCAATGATAAATTAGAGGGAAGGCAGTTTGTCAACACCACCCACCGCCAACTCTTGGGCAATTCTTTTACCAAAGAATAGTGACATTCACCGTCATATTCTAACGCCCCATGGCTGAAAGGGCAAGCGTGTTCAGTGACGGGGATCCGAACCCTCTATCTACAGATTCCGAGTCAAGCGCCCTAACCATAAGGCCATGCCAGGCCTCTAAAAACTAGGGAAGGTAACCCATGAAACATAAGAACCTCTCTCTTAGCTGATACTTTAGCCAATATGCACGTAAGGTACCTACCGTACTGGTTGGAAATTCTAATTCCAATTTTTAAAATAAGATATAAATTAAATTACTTTTAGTTAATAAAATTTCTTTGAATTTCTGATATCCGCCATAATGTTAAATTAGGGACAGCTAGCAGATATTCCTCGAGTAGCTTTGCACAAAATTCAAAACAAAGCCAAGTCGAACCTAAGATTTGAACTATTGATCAGAGGGAAGGCAGACCACCACCGGTCTTCGAACTGAATAACAAAATAGACTGTCACGTTTCCAACGTACACTACAACTAAAAGCGCAAAGCATGTTCAACGGCTTTGCGGCTTGATTCTTGGACCTTCCCATCCGCATCCCAACACGCTAACCACAAGACAAAGTTTTATCTAATTTGCTTCACATTGCTAAGTTTCTTGCTAAAATTACAAGAGCATTTCCATCTTTCATTTTTTGTATAAGATCAAGTTAATCTTCACTGTTTTGCTAAGCAACTATGCTACAAAAATATTGGCGAACATATCAAATTACCTTACTAGAAAATTAAATGCATGGATACAATAGCTGAACTTGTCGAATTTCAGAATTTGAATTGGGAATTAGTTATCTGCGCTAGCCGTACCTAATTTAGCAATGTAAGACCAGAGAGAAGGCAGCTAGTCATCACCACCTACTGCCAACTCTTGGGCTACTCTTTTACCAACGAATAGTGGGATTGACCGTCACATTATAACCCCGCCACGGATGAAAGGGCAAGCATGTTTGGTGGGACGGAAATTCGAACCCGCGGCCCTGATTACGATTCGAGCACTGTAATCACCTGGTCATGCCAGAATTTTAGGTTACTTTCTGCTGATTGACTCAAAATTTTGACCTATATGATGATCTATGGACTAGGTTGAAAGTTCTAACAACTATTTTTGTTGAATCATTAGTTTTGAACAGTCTTACCTCGTTTATTGGAAGCCTCTCGGGTCACACTAACTAATGTGACTTTTTTTCGTCATTTTTTGTCATATTTTATTCTTGTGAATTTGTTCGCATATCAAATTTGCGCGGAAAATAGCTAAGTTTTTTTTGTTCTTGTTTATAAGAAGTATTGTTATGTTTTGTCCTAATCTTCTGAATCCTTGAAGTAACTAAAATACCTGCTTTATACACTTCTGTTGTTTGTGTTTTGGGGATAAAAGGCTTTATTCTACTGTGGTAAGTGAATTTGTTTTCAATAACACAGGCTGTGCAGAGGCTAAACAGGGGTTGGCCGACTTACAGAATATTTTTATACTGTTATAATTTTGCCACCTATTTTTTAGTTACAAACAAAAATAATACCTATTATCCAATAAGTAAAGGGTCAATTTCCTAAACTCAATTTTTCTTTGCATAATTGAGATATTTTAAAATAACCTTTAGAAAGAAGCTACTAAAGTGAAGTACATGGTGCCAGAAAAGTCTGGAGCTATAGGCACTTCAACGAACTTTAGAGAATGTGTTCCACATGCTAGCCTTTTAATTCGAAACAAGCCTGGATTAACAGCAGGATTAACTCGAACGTCGCCCACAGTGGTACAGCGGTATGTCTGCGTACTTACAATGCTAGAGACCGGGTTTCGATACCCGTGGTGGGCAGAGCACAGACAGCCCATTGTGTAGCTTTGTGCATAACTTAAAACAAGCAAACTCGACCTACATGGGGTGAAATTGTGGTTTTGTATCTTTACGTGAAATGGTACTACATGGGGTGAAATTATGGTTTGTGTATCTTTAAATGAAATGGTACTACATGGGGTGAAATTATGGTTTGTGTATCTTTAAGTGAAATGGTACTACATGGGATGAAATTATGGTTTGTGTATCTTTAAGTGAAATGGTACTACATGGGGTGAAATTATGGTTTGCGTATCTTTAAATGAAATGGTACTACATGGGGTGAAATTATGGTTTGTGTATCTTTAAGTGAAATGGTACTACATGGGGTGAAATTATGGTTTATCTTTAAATGTAATGGTACTACATGGGGTGAAATTATGGTTTGTGTATCTTTAAGTGAAATGGTACTACATAGGGTGAAATTGTGGTTTGTGTATCTTTAAGTGAAATGGTATTACATAGGGTGAAATTGTGGTTTGTTTATCTGTAAGTGAAATGGTACTGCATAGGGTGAAATTGTGGTTTGTGTATCTTTAAGTGAAATGGTACTACATATGGTAAATTAATGGTTTGTCTATCTGTAAGTGAAATGACATTACATATAGTGAAGTTATGGTCTGTGTATCTGTAGGTGAAATGGTACTACATAGGGTGAAATTGTGGTTTGTCTATCTGTAAGTGAAATGGTACTACATAGGGTGAAATTGTGGTTTGTTTATCTGTAAGTGAAATGGTACTACATGGGGTGAAATTGTGGTTTTTTATCTGTAAGTGAAATGGTACTACAGAGGGTGAACTTGTGGTTTGTGTATCTTTAAGTGAAATGGTACTACATGTGGTAAATTTATGGTTTGTCTATCTGTAAGTGAAATGACATTACATATAGTGAAGTTATGGTTTGTGTAGCTGTAAGTGAAATGAAATTACGTGTGGTAACATTATGGTGTGTATCTGTAAATGAAATAACACTACTTGTCCCGAAAATACAGTTTGTGTATCTGTAACTGAAATGGCACTACATGTGTCACTGAATTTAACCTTTGTGGAATTTTCATGTCCAGTTACATTAAAGGAAACCAAATGTACCATTTGCTATACAAATGTATATTAATAGCTCATGTCTGTTGTATTTCCACTGTCCACAAGGAAGGTATTGTGGAGTATACTAATTAGAAGAACTACCTACTCAGTACTGATTTCGCATGTTTAGAGTTTAAGTCTTTTGTGAAATGACGCTTTACAACCATCAGAACTACTTATAGCCTATAGTCAGTACACACAACTATCAGAACTACTTATAGCCTATAATCAGCACAAATGTATAGCTTGCGAGTTTATGACCATCAGAACTACTTATAGCCTATAGTCAGCATAAGTGTATAGCTTGCGAATTTATGCTTTAGACTTATTTGTCTTGTTACATTTTACACCGAACACAAGTTTATAGCGTATGTAAGAATTGTGGTTAATAGTTTTATTTTTTATTATAGCCTACCTTCAGCGCAAGTTTATTGCTTCTAAGTCTATGGTTGAGAGCTTTGTGCCTTATAGCCTATGATTAACACACATTTATATTTATAATATGTCAAGACTATAATTCACGGTTTTGTGTCTCATTATAAGTCAATACAAGACTGTGGTTTAGAGTTTTGTGTCTTATGGTAAGTCAACACAAGTTTATAGTTCATAATATGTCAAGACTATGGTGCATAGTTTTGTATATTATGTGTGTGAAGATTAATGCAAGTATTTGATGCACTTTGATAAATATATTATAATGAGTGTTTAAATAATTAACCTTCTTTTGGTATTTTTATTGTCTGGTTATATAAGATTTCCAGTTGTTGAGCTAAGAATTTTAAGGATGTCTTAGGTTACCAATAGATATTTATTATGCCAGAATTTTAAGGATGTCTTAGGATATCAATAGATATTTATTATGCCAGAATTTTAAGGATGTCTTAGGATATCAATAGATATTTATTATGCCAGAATTTTAAGGATGTCTTAGGTTATCAATAGATATTTATTATGCCAGAATTTTAAGGATGTCTTAGGTTATCAATAGATATTTATTATGCCAGAATTTTAAGGATGTCTTAGGATATCAATATATATTTATTATACCAGAATTTTAAGGATGTCTTAGGATATCAATAGATATTTATTATGCCAGAATTTTAAGGATGTCTTAGGATATCAATAGATATTTATTATGCCAGAATTTTAAGGATGTCTTAGGATATCAATAGATATTTATTATGCCAATCAATATTTAATAATTATTGCCACCGAACATTTCCAGTGTAGGTTATTTTCCTAGCCACTCTTTCTTCTGTTGTCAGGTGAAATGATCTATAAAACGTGTACACTTGTGTTTTTATTTTATTTTGTAATTTTACTTTCTTATAAATGTAGAAAGTATTCTCATTGTTTATTTGATACATTTATTAGAACTTATAAAATTTAGATATCGTGAATAAATTTTTGTTTTATTGTGTACGAGACACAAGATTATTTGAAGTATTAATAATCTTTAATTATGTACTCATTTAAAGTAGGTATACATAAAATAGAACACTTATACTATTTCTAATTGTACATGTGTATATTTATATACTAATTTTTAAAGCGGATTAATTTCAGTCAGTTTTCTGATGCATAGTTACTACGGCGATATAACGCTGTGAACGTAATAGTTGCGAAGCCCTTAAGCCATTAGCTACCTCTAACGTATGGCTGAAAGAATTAAGTCTACCAACTAATCTTGGGGACGTTGCTATGTTTAGAGGGTTAGTAACAGAGGTCTCTTGCTGTTACAGTTCTCATAAATCTAGGAGAAAAAGCATGATCGAGTAATAATTACACTTTGTTTATTAACAACAGTTGATGAAATACATAATAAAAAACCGGTCATCATATGATAACAATTATTATAAGCTAGTAAATGCTTAACTTCAATATGACCATTAATTATAATTGCCTGTTTTGGAAATAGGTAAGTTTTAGTATTTATTACTTATCACGTATCAAGTATTAAACCCATATGAATAAAATCGTGAAGCAATTAATAGAGTAATAATATTTTAGGTATTGGAATGTCAACGTTTTCAATGATGATTATATATAATACTTTTATAAGGCGAGCGTTGTGAATACAGGATACCTTTGATTTGTAACTTTTCATTTAGTCTAACATGACACTTAAACCTGCAACTTTCAAACAGTTCCGCAAATTAGTTTCTGAAAAGTCAAATGCTAATTTAGAAGAACCTAAGTGTATTGAGATAAGTGTGTTTTTTTTTTTGTTTTTACGTTTAAAGTCAATTGACGTATGTTTTTTTTTTTTTTTTTTTTTGATAAATTGGGTTTTAGGTTTCACTTTATCTTCTCCAAAAGCATTAATTAAGAACAAACGAATGAACTACTGAATTGCAT
>NW_013665621.1:1337418-1343501 GCF_000517525.1 Limulus polyphemus
AAATGTGCTAGTGCCAAAAAATGGAAGAGTCCAGGAAGACAAAATCTTTACAGCATATCATATCCACAGGTGAGACTTTTTCAATTCCTAATATTTTGATGAAGTTTTTTAATTATATTTTCAAAATGACCTTTTTTTCCCGTGGTTCATTCGAGTAAAAAACCAAAAAAAAATTATTTTTTTTAAACTTACAAAAAAGTAAGAACCGATATAGCAGTACATGCTTTTCCTTCTTCGTCTTCATGTATAAACATCGCGACACAGTATAATTTAAAATATTATTATCGCATTTTGAAGATTAGTAGAAAACGTAACAATAATTCGTTATTTGTTTTAGAATTTCCTATTTTTTTCATGCTTGAAATATCCTCTCTTTTGGACTCTCGATGTTTAGTTCGTGGTTAACATGTTCTTTATCTTGTACGTTTGCACCTTTTCATGTTGAGATGTAATTTATCTTAAATCTGTTATTTTCGTATGCTTAAAATGTTCTTTATCTTGGAATGTAAGTCTTTATTTCACGCTTGAAGTGTTACATTTTCCTTATTATTGAGGACAGTTAATATTTTCATCACTTAAATGTCACCATGCCGTTTTCTTTTAACGCGCCATCATTATTTTCAAGGTTACTGAGTCACCATGCCCTAATATCATAACTGAACTGATCTGTCATCATACCCTTTTGTAAGAAATAACATTTTATATTCAACAATGAGATGACATCGAACATTTGACATGTATAACCAATCTTATTTCAATGGCTGAAATGCCACCGTGTTGTCTATTTTAAAGCAACTGTGTTTTTTTCTAATATTTAAAGCATTAACATGTCTTTTAACTTAACGTATACACGTAACATTCAGAGCTAATTTTTTACATCATTTCATTAATACAGAAATATCATCATTACCTAGATATTGAAGTATCATAGTATATTTTATCTTTGAGTTTTTCATTTGATATTGTAATTGTTATTGTTGCTTTAACATTAATACTTTCTTTAGTGCGTTATGATCCAACAAGTTAAGGTTTTTCAATCCTTTATTCTGAAGATTCACTTTCGCCCTGGAAACCGAGCGTTGTTACACCCTTTATCTCTGGCACCCGAGAATCCACGAACTTTAAACATATCTGTGAATTCTTCAGTGCCAAGGACAACGGACTTGCTGGCTTTCTTGATTTTCTACAAACTTCATTGTTGTTGATATTCGCTGCTGTCTCAGGAATTGACGAATAATCTTATTGTAACCTCTTTGTTGTTTGTTTTCTGAGACAACGTCTGCAACACACAAGTTCATAATGATGAATGTAAAGACAACAATAGAAACACATAGTGAAGAAAATGAGGTACAATCTTTGTAAAACTAGGGGGGAAAGTCAATTTTTAATAAAACTACGTTTATGAGAATCGTTCATCAAGTAGTTTTGTCGTCAATATTCACCGTGAAATGTGGTGTACTCAGTAGTATCACAAACGTTTATGATTTGAAATATACATTCTCGTTTTATTATATTTTTTATAATATCCCATTCACACTTACACTACTTCAAATCATAGTTTGTCAGGTTACTGTCTTTGCTTTTAACTGTTAAAACAGTATAACCCTTAAAATTTTAATCTATTATTGCAAATCAAAAAAGTCACTTTCAAACACTTATAAAAGTGCAATTGAATAAAACATTCTATCTTTGACATTTATATGGTGAATTAAAATCTCAAACATACAGGATTCATAGATTGTAAGTATTTATCGAAACAAGGCTTAACACATCAGCACATACGGCGGATTATGTCACATACCTGAGATAACTTCTGTTGTTCTTCTCCTTTTCTTATATTCTGCCTGTAAAACACAATTTATTATAGAAAATATTGACTGAAATAAATTTCAGCGAGTAGTACACGATATATAAAGTCCATACAACCCATTAAACAAATAACACTGTCAATTTATCCGCCCCAACTACCTACATTTTGACTCACTGTCATTTCAATGATAAGGTGTGTATGATCAGCTTCAGAAGTAAGAGAACAACATATTCTACACGATTCCACGAAGAAATGTGGACAAACATCGTGTTCGAATGACTCATAATAAAATGTGCGACGTCAACGAAAAAAGGGGCGTGGTATACACGCATAGTATGCGACACTGCAAAATAAAAATGTTTAATTCTACTAGTAGCTTTTCTTGGTGGTTTCCTGGTAATATTCTTCTCCATGAGGTGTATCATTGTAACGTCGTGAAAATGTTGCACAACACATTCAACCACGTGGCGATTCTGTGCCAACAACTGAAGGTTTAAAATAAACACTACATAAAGCGTATAATAAGTATATATGTACGTGTGTGAATCTTATTCTAATGTACTAAAACAAACCGAAAACTATAACTACTAACTTAAACAAAAAACAACAATTCTGTAGTTCAATTAAACACGAGATGCTCTGGAAAGCTTTGATTCGAGAAAATAATTCGTACCATCCTTTCAGAGAGGTTAGATGACAGAGTTATAAGAGACCATAAAACCCTAATGTACATTTTATGCTTTGTTTTTACATCACTAACGTGTACTTGGCTTTAGATTGTTTTATCAAATTAATGAAGAAGTTATGTGCAAAAGGTTTTTTTTTTCATTTCTTGTGTAACTAGTTTAAAAAGGATCAAACTTTAAGTAGGAGAACGACAGGAAAAGGCTTAAAGAGAGAATATTATTGTTGCTTTGTAACTAGTTAAAAAAGATCAAACTTTCATTAAGAGAACGACAGGAAAAGGCTTTAAGAGAGAATATTATTGTTGCTTTGTAAATATATAAAAAAGGATCAAACTTTCATTAAGAGAACGACAGGAAAAGGCTTTAAGAGAGAATATTATTGCTGCTTTGTAAATATATAAAAAAGGATCAAACTTTCATTAAGAGAACGACAGGAAAAGGCTTTAAGAGAGAATATTATTGCTGCTTTGTAAATATATAAAAAAGGATCAAACTTTCAGTAGGAGAACGACAGAAAAAAGGCTTAAAGAGAGAAATATTATTGCTGCTTTTTACTCTTCGAAATACAATCTGAGTCACAGGTCAAACAAAGTATTCTTGATGAGAAACTCCTTCACGCCCCCAATTGGCTTAGTGGTAAATTTGAGCGTTTGATCTCTTCGGTGCGAACGTAGCAGTTAGACCAATGTGCAAGTTTGCGCTCAAACTTTATGATTCATTTTGTATTGCTGTTATAATGGGATATATTATTTTGTAGCGCAAAGCTACGCAATCAGCAATCTGCGATTTGCCCATCGCGAAGAATCGAACCCCAGATGTTTGGCGTTGTCAGTTCGCAAAGTTACTGCTGACTTACTGGTGGACAGTGATGAATTATAAGGCTACGAGTGTAATGGCTAATGAATATATGAGTGTAATGGCTAATGAATATATATGTTTGTATAGAGAGTTGCATGAGTTTTGTCGTTAGCTACTCATAATCATCATTTATTTATAGCAAAACTACTAAGACTATTTGCCACCGTCCCTAATTTTGAACTACTGACCATAAGGAAGGCATTCAGCCAGCAGCGCCCACCATCCATTCTAAGGGGTTGACCATTGCTTTTATATCACTGCCACAGCTTAAAATGCAGGGAATATTTTGTGGTTGTATGTATTCGAACCCGGACTGCCGGCTTTGGAATCCAGAACACTACCATATGGTCAACCCTGTAAGCTGCTCGTAAGCGCATGTAATCATAAGAATAAAAGTTCTTGTGCAGTATGCATATATTCATTAGCCATTACACTCAACTCATGCAACTCTCTATACAAACATAACTCATGCAACTCTGTATACAAACATAACTCATGCAACTCTCTATACAAACATAATAACGATACTGATATCCCATGGTGCAATTTGTTCATCAGGAAAGATATGTTTAAAATTATAGAAAACTGTACTCTAAATATAAAATGCATTTCTGTATGTGCATACATTTATTGCTTATATGTTTTTTTACCAGTTTTGGCTTTTAAGACTCTTCCTCTTAGATAGGAAACAACAATAAAATTCGTTATGTTATGATAACGTTGAACTTTCGTTGTTTTTCTACTGTGTCGAGGCCTAGTGGTTAGTGTGCTCGAATTGTGAATCTGAAAGTTCGTAGTTCACCGTAAAGAAACGTGCTCCGCACTTTAGTTTGTTGTTGTTGTTTTTGTAATTCGCGCGCAAAGCTACACCAGGGCTATCTGCGCTAGCCGTCCATAATTTAGCAGTGTAAGACTAGAGGGAAGGCAGGTAGTCATCACCACCCACCGCCAGCTCTTGGGCTACTCTTTTACCAACTAATAGTGGAATTGACCGACACATTATAACGCCCCTACGGCTGAAAGGGCGAGCATGTTTCGTGGAATGGGAATTCGAACCCGTGACCCTCAGATTGCGAGTCGAGCGCCCTAACCACCTGGCCATGTCGGACCCCGCACTTCAGAACCGTAGGCGCGCGCGCTATAATAGCTCATCATCCAAGCAAACAGGAGTAGTCCAAATATTGTCGATGGATGCTGTTTTCTCTTAAGTCTACCTGCTTACATTTAGAGAGAGCTATGCGCAAATGGCCCTTGTGTAGCTTTGCGTTAACAATCTAGACAACAAACAAATAAACAAACTGTAATATGTTAAGATGAAATGTACAGCGAATCTTGTACACGTAGATTATCATTTAAAATATATAATTTTTGACAACGAGGCTTTTTGCTTTTAAAAGAAAAAACAGAATTAAATTTGAATATTTTCTGAACTATTCAAGATGAAATACGCACCCAGTGTACTAGGATTATTTGTAATTATTGTGTTCTTGTCTATATCTTATTGTAAGTTCAATATTTTGTTGTTTTTGTTGAAGTAAGTTTGAAAAGAAGTAAGCTATTCTTCATGACAAAAACAAAAGAGCTGTGAATGTGGCACCTAACTAGTGTTCTCTGTATTTGTTTGTTTGTTGTTAAGCACAAAGCTACACAATGGGGTATTTGTGCTGAGCAACCGGGGGGTAGTGCACTCTTTGAGGGATTAAATAAGTAATGAATAAATTATTATAGATATCATGATTATTTCTTTCCACTTACAAACTAACAATTAAAGAATACTTCTTGCTACTTGAGATACTTCTACAATTTTCACACAATTATATTCCTATAGAGCACGTGCATGTAGTGTGAATCTGCTAAAACAAACGCTATTGGTATAGATCTTATTTATGTTCACACTTAATAGAAGGGTAAAACTTAACCCTGAGTAACGAAGATTTATAACTTTGAATATAATTCGGTAAAATTATTTCTTCGCCTTAAATAAACTCAAAATAAAAATAATAAAGAAATTGTTGAAATTGCTCATGTGGATTTCACTTCCATAATTCTTTTGTAAAATATAATATTAATTTATTATATATTGTAAAACTTAATTGAACTAGAAGTAGTGAAATGCACATTTCACAAAGAGTGTCGTTGAACATTAAAGTTTACTTTTGGGGCATATTAGATTATAATGAAGCAATAACTTGAAGTTAAGTGTTAGTCATCGACACGCAAGAACCAACAGTCTGTAATAGTTTTGTTCCAGAATTTTTTTTAAAAGAATCTAGTAAATAATTTCAAACACAAAATCTCTTAGCACTTCAAATTCTGATTTCTTTGTATACCTTTCACTACCTGTATCCGTCCATATGTTGCATAATATCGAGTTATTTTATCTTTTAGTCTTTAACAGCACTCAGTTGAAAGAAATTACCAATTCAACTGTGTGAAATCCCTCATTTTCCGCCCTCCAGTGGCTCAGCATTAAGTCTGCAGACTTACGACGTTAAAAATCTGGTTTCGATACGCGTGGTAAGCAGAGCACAGATATATAGCTCATTATGTAGCTTTTGCACTTAACAACAACCAAATCAAATCTTCATTTTCCGAGTAAAGTACGTTGTAAACGTTAGTATACTGTTAATGGTATTAACTGCAGTATTGATGGATTTATTTTTTGCGCATACTTTTTATGTAGCTCATATGTTAATAATGGCTGGAGACGGCTTGAATGGGTAATGAAG
>NW_013665621.1:1343698-1347675 GCF_000517525.1 Limulus polyphemus
GAATGGGTAATGAAGAAAAACTTTAATATAACAGCAAATGTACAATGTTTCGACAAAGTTTTGTCATCATCAGGTACCTGATGATGACAAAACCTTGTCGAAACGTTGTACATTTGCTGTTGTATTAAAAGTTTTTCTTCATTACCCATTCAAGCTGTCTCCAGCCATTATTAGTCTCAAAGTGGGTTCCTCGTCATCGAATTAGCTCATATGTTGTTAGGAGCCCTGTAAAAACACTAAAGTCATGGATTCACAAAACAATTAGTGTGTAAATAGTCTAGAATAATGTGTTTAAAAAAAGCCGACGGGACCCATATGGATTCCCATTGATAATTTTAGGGCTAACCAGCTAGGATAGGAATAAGCATAGAATTCATTTTTAAGATCTCAGGATAATAGTATTGCAGATAATTATTAGTTGCCTTCACACACAAAAAAAACCAATACCCCGAGAGATTTGCACCCAATAACACCACCATAAAACGAAAGAGATATTCGAATTAATTACTGTCATTCCATTCACTAATTTAATCGCGTCTATTGGTCCAGAGCTAGATAACCATATTTAATAAGTTTTCGTTTAAAATAATCAGCCAATAGCGTTGCATGCTATCTTTGTAGGACCTAACTATATTTCAATGCAACATACGAATAAAAAAAAAACATTATATTCTGAACTTTAACAGAAACCTCTATCAGCCTAATTTTTATTCAATATTATACAAATCTCTTCACTTACTGTTTGACAGAGAATAAATTACATCAGAAATGTTTCAAGTCCAAATGTTGATCGCAGAAAGCTTTCGATAGGTATTCAAATTATTTTGAAATATGATACAAAAAACTACAAAGGTTGCATACAGCGTTTAAAATCGAACAGTTACAATTTTCTTACAACTAAAAAAAAAGCTGTAAGTTTTTTTTTTAGTGGCAGAAGATTCCCGCCATTTTATTAATACAGCTTTAATATATATTGACAACAAGGTCTATATACAACTAGTTCAAGTCATATCAAATTAGGTATACAAAATCGATTCCCAAAATTGGATCTGTTTACTCGCTGGTCCTAAATCTCTCTCGTATAGATAACATAGGTTGTTCATCACGTTCAGTTGCCAAATTTATATTAAGTGTGATTTCATATTTAACTATGGCCAGGTGGTTAGGGCGTTCGACTCGCAATCTACGGGTCGCGGGTTCGAATCCCCGTCCCACCAAACATGCTCGCCCTTGCAGCCGAGGGGGTTTATAATGCGACGGTCAATCCCATTATTCGTTAGTAAAAAGAGTAGCCTAAGAGTTGGCAGTGGGTGGTGTTGACTAGCTGCCTTCCCTCTAGTCAAAACGAGGGGTTCAGATAGCCCTCGTGTAGCTTTGCGCGAAATTCAAAAACAAACAATATGTTAAGTCCTATTGATTGTATTATATTTCAAGCTGTTCTTACAACTTGATGTCTCAATGATCATCAAGACCTTTGAAACTTTAACAATTGATTACACGAAATAAAAATAATTTGGATAATTTACTTATTTAATTGTGTTTGCTTTATTGAAACCGATTATATATATATATATACTTCCCTAACACAAATTCCCTTATAACTCTACTTTATTCTTTAACGTCCATTAGTAAACTATAAAAAACTGATACAGAAGGTTGCGTGAGTTATATCAAAACGATTTTGAATATGAAAATCAGCAAGTCATCTGATATACAGCTGATATAAAGTCGCGGTAAAATGAAATGCATAAAAAACACATTTCGGCATTATTTGGCATTACACAGGTAATGTGATGACACCGAAGATATATATTCGACACAATATTCATATGCTCAGGTCATAAGATGTGTTCACATCAAGGATTTAGAATTTCCAAGATGAGGATAACCTTTTTACTTAATGGCGTTGGTAAACAAAGGAATGTGGATCGACTTAGGGCACCAGGACCATCCAGAAAGATACTTGCAATAACTTATAAAAGATGAGAGTCTATTAACCCAAAAATCAGTAGAAAAAGCCGTCCACGTGTTCCAGGCAACATTATGTAACATAATCAAGAAAGATCTCCCTTTGGAATAGTGACACAAGTTTCGTATACATAAGTTTATTTGTTTTTTTGTTGTTCATTATGAATTTTGCGCAAAGCTACACGAGAGTTATCTGCGCTAGCTGTCCCTAACTTAACAGTGGTATACCAGAGGGAAGGCGGCTAATTAACACCACCCACCGCCAACCCATGGACTACTCTTTTATCAGCGAATGATGGAATTGGACGTCACATTATAATGCCCCCACAGCTGAAAGGGCGAACATGTTCGGTGACCGGGGTTCGAACCCACGACCCGCTGATTGCGAGTCGAGCGCTCTAACCACCAGGTCCTACCAGCCCCATTGTACATGTTTCCGCGACATATTTTGTAGAACGTCGTATAAATGAAAAAACGTGGAAAATGAAAGGGCTGTTCACGCTTTTCCATATAATGATATACAGTTGAAGTCGCCAGATCCAGCGCCTATGCATTTCTGTGTGATTTTACTGTTGAAATGGTTGCTGGGAAACCGTCTACCTCGTAACGCTAGATGGCTTTTGCATTGGAAACTACGCTACAGGGTTATTGTCAAGATGTACGATCGTCAGATAGATTATGAATGGACGTGGCGACATGAACTATAACGACTTAGCGGAGCTCCAAAATAACATACTCAACCTCTACATAACTTTGTCAATTGACTTACATCTCTTTTTTTACTTCGGCCTGATATTTTCAGAAGTATAATTCTTAATTATGCAGATTTTTTGTAAATAAAAATTAACTTGTAGAGATATCCAATCACTGTTCACAGCACTAGAGAAATCACGGGTTTAAACATAAGCCGTGAATTCTTCCAGTGCCATTAAGAGTGATAAGAAAACCTTTCTAGTGTATTGGGTTTTCATCCATCTTTTTATGATGGCTTAAAACGTGAGTTGTTGCTGCATTATATCAGGTTTCTAATTCAGTCTGTCGAAGTGCTAGTAAAATCTGGCCCTTATCAAGTTTATAGATGAGTATTTTTCGTGGCAATTTGAGCAATCACACGAAGAATAGTCAATATAACGTTTTCATGCTATGTTGAAAGCAAAACTATATTTTGAAGGTAATATATGTTACTATCCTAATGAAATTTTAAACTATAACAATTCTGCTGTAATTCTAAACCCAATTCTTCCCACGCTAAAAAAAGGGGGGGGGAACGAAATTGCTCGAGTGAAGTTTGTCCTGAAAATGTTACGAATGAGCAGTTGAGGCAAAGTATATACGTACTGTATCAAATTACGACGTCTACTGGAAATTGATGGAACCCTTTGGAGACCTTCTTGGACAAATCAGAAGGCGGTAAGTGATTGTTGCGTCTTCACAGAGTCCCAAACTCTCAAGGTCAGAAAAAAACAATATTTGTTGTTTGGACAGGTACTAGATCTCATGGTATGACTGGGGAGGAAAGACCATGTTTTTTTTTTTGTTTTTTTTTGTCAGAGAAAGAAACTTCATGCCTCAGGAAGTGTAAAAAATGCAATCAAAATTGCACCAGGGCGAATAAAGTAGGGCTACAATACGGATAGCATCATCTGTGTAACTGAAGCTAAAGAACAAAAAAAATAGTATAGTCTATGAATACGTATAAATTTTACATTTTAAGTGTGCTACACTCACTTGTAATATTGAAGTGATTTTGAAAAAGAAATTAAGAACTAGGCTTTTGAGGGGTTCGAATCTACGTCTCCACTTACTGCAAAAGTATTTTGCCTTCAAACATGTAGTAAGTAATAGTTCAAAACAATATCTTTTTTACTTGTTCCTTACAATTCCCTTTAGAGAAGTAACGATAACAATGAAACTTTTAGCCTTAATTGAAGTTTACGGAATTACCAAATTACATTTTACTGTTTCGGATCTTAATAATGCTTAGACCAGCGTTTCCCAAACTATGGGTC
>NW_013665621.1:1348521-1353201 GCF_000517525.1 Limulus polyphemus
GTATAACACAATATAGAGTAAATGCCAATACTGAAATCTGCGAGTAGCCACAAGTATAACACAATATAGAGTAAATGCCAATACTGAAATCTGCGAGTAGCCACAAGTATAACACAATATAGAGTAGATGCCAATATTGAAATCTGCAAGTAGTCACAATTATAGCACAGTATATAGAATAGGTGTAAATAACAAATACTACAAGAAGACACAGGTATATCACTTTCGACCCGCAACCCGGACCACTAGCATCCAGTCATGTCTGGCCCCTTTGAAAATTAATAACACCCTTTATGGTTACTCAGCAATTGTTTCCAGGGGCTATACATTTTTTTCAAAATATTGTTATATAAACGTAACTAGTTAAATTTTTTGTTGTTGTTCAATTTTACAAACTCACCTGTACAAGAAAAACAGCAACAGGGGGGATCTTTAATTATCTTTGCATTCGTCTGAGAAAAACTTTTATTATCTTTTACGAAACTTATGTATATTCATTTTATGTTCCTTGTTTTTTTGTTAAGAGAATTGAAGCATTTTATACTATACGTGATGTGAAGCGAAAGCAAAACAAATATATATGTACATAGAGAAAGATAAAAGCTACGCATATTACGTTCTGCGTCGCGTAGTACAATGACTTATAACAAAACATGTTTCTCATGCCACCTTTTAAACGAGTGGTTTTGTGGGCTGTATATACTAATCAATCCTGAGTTTGTTGTCGACACTATCTGTGCTAGCAGACACTAGTAATTGGTGGGTTATTTCATGATCACCAATCTGATTAAGGATGCTCGTGTCCTGCTAGAATCTCTTAGTTATCAGTACACTTATTTTATAATCAACAGGACTTACATAAGATATACTTATTTCGGTGGATGTATTATGAACGTATGTGTATAATTTGAGAAAATTACTGCTGCAATTAACTTCGAAAACAAGTTGTTAGCTAGCAGAAAATTAGGTGGATTTCAACGGTGAATTTCATTACCAAACCACTTACAGACATAATCAGAGATGTGTTAGTGAAAGAAAGTTTTATAGTCTACATATTACGAGAAAAACCAAAGACAAAATCCCTTGAGCTCCGTGTTTAAATGTTTTAAATATCCTTTACTGATAAACATAAAACGATAGTTTTACTACGCTAAAAAAGAAATTACAAGCCAATTAAATATCACAAGCAGTGTTATCACATTTTAAAACAAACTAGAATCGTGAAGAAAGTATTTTACATATTTCATAACTGTGTGTTAGGCTCTTTAGAATAGTTGCAAAATTATATTTTTCGGAAGGCACTCATATATTCTATGTTCAGGAATATTTGTTATAATTGTAGCACAACCTTCGTACTTATTTGTATTTTAACCTTTTCAATATAGAAAATGAGCAACCTATGTAAGCTTCTAAGCTTTCTTTCTTTATAACTTGTGTACAATTTTTATATTATACACAGATGTCGCTACCATGCGGTCCTTTACGAAAACAAAAATTGAATGAAATAATTATCTGTGTATTAACTAAAAAATCGTAAAAATAATATCGTGACCTTTCATGGTGGTGGATGATGTGTTCACTTGTACCTCTCACTTTGTATGTGATTGAATCTCTAAATTCAATAGCTTTTCTAGTATCTAGGAGCATAGGAATTGTATGTACTTCCACTTTCTAGTCCAATTACATTTTAAAGATATTTATACCAACTGCAACGGATGTGGGTCTAGGCGTTGACTGGGATCACTGAATAAAAGTCACTATCATATTATGTACTGAATAAAGGTCACTATCATATTATGTACTGAATAAAAGTCACTATCATATTATGTACTGAATAAAAGTCACTATCATATTATGTACTGAATAAAGGTCACTATCATATTATGTACTGAATAAAGGTCACTATCATATTATGTACTGAATAAAAGTCACTATCATATTATGTACTGAATAAAGGTCACTATCATATTATGTAAATACATATTTAATTGGATTTACTTCCATGGTTTTACTCAATTAAAATAAGTTCGCGATCTACCGAAGAAGTTCAAGAGATTCACTTCACTAAAAACAAATGCAGTTCCTTACAATTCACAATGTTAGCATAACCTCTAAAGCATAAATTGTTACAGTGTTAATGCCACATTGTATTTTACTAAAAAATCACCAGTGGATGTTATGAAATTTGGATAGTTGTGATAGAAATGTTTAAAACTTAAAGACCAAAAATAATCAAGGAAATATGTTAAGTTTGTAAAATGTGTTTTTTTTTTTGGAAAGGAATAATATAACAATTTTTCATTATCTTAAAGGGCATTTTGTATGTGTTTAATTTTCCAAATGAAGGGGGATTTGAGTAACTTACCAGTTATTAGATTGTTGTTTTCAATAAATCTAACCAATAGAAATTTTTAGTCTAAAGCATTGATCAGTAGGAAAGGAGATTAGCGAGGCAGTTTCATTTTTAATGGCTCTGTGTTTTAACCCTGAGATCATTCACATTACTATAAGTTAGATGAGGCAGGAAAGCTTATTGGTCAGAGTGCCGAGTTGAGGATCGAAAGTTTTGGGGGGCGTTATAACTGTGATACTCAGTCTCATTATTCAGTTAAGACCACTCGCATAATATGGTGGGTGTTATTGAGAGATTTCATCCCCCTGGTTAGTAGTTCTAAATTAGGACTGGCTATGCCTAAATCTTAGGGGCCTCTGACCTGGCTGTTAATCCAATCTGTGGTATGAAGTGCCGTTTAGTTTGAAAATGTCAAATAAATTAGTTGGAACACATAAATGGTTATAAATCTATAAATACTCCATGGTTATAAATATCTAAATACTTCTTGGTTATAAATCTATAAATACTCCATGCTTATAAATATATATAAATATTTTATGGTTATAACTATATAAATACAACATGGTTTTAAATATATAAATACTCGATGTATATAAACATATAAATGCTCCATGGTTATAAACATATAAATACTTCAGGGTTATAAATCTATAAACAATCCATGGTTATGAATATAAAAATACTTAATGGTTATAAATATAAAAATACTCCATGGTTATAAATATAAAAATACTTAATGGTTATAAATATAAAAATACTCCATGGTTATAAATATATATAAATACTCTACTCTAGTAAATGCATAGAAACAATGACAAGGCATTGTCACAACTGCAACGCGGCAAAAAACTCAATTAGCATGAAACATAGAATTAATTCTGTCAGAGATGCTCAGAAAAGGGGGGTGAATAAGTCATTTTTATATCTTTATCCTCATTTACAGATTTAAATAAAATAAGCTAGTCAATATAGCACTGAGCTCATAATTAATTTCTAATTGACTATTAAATATACTTTATTGACCTTTATAGCTATTTTTAAGACTCAGTCCCTCACTTATACTTATCCACATCAACTAGGTCTTAGTTGATTATCATAAATCATCGAACCAGTTGGACTGCAACACTCAAATATTAGTTTAAACGTTATTTATACCTATGGGGTTTCTGAGTCCTTCTTAACTCACCATACAGTAACCTAAATTAATTTAGGTGTGTGTGTGTGAATAATATTATGATATTAGGTCTCTACGTCACAGATTATATTCTAAATTTTACCTTTGGGGAAACGAAAATAATTTTGTAATATAATCATTAAGTAGTTATTCATATCAGTAGATTGAAGATGAATAAGTTTTATGCTTGATAATGCTATAGCTGGGCTGATGAGTTTTTATACTGAACGAAGACTCTCATCGACACTGATCTCCAACAAAGTGTAGTTGAAATTACACACCTTCCTTAAAGGTAATAATTGGACAGTAAGAAGTAATGCTCTCAAAACTATATACCAAATTTTATTGTGATATTTTATCAAGCCTATAGCTAATAAATGGTGAACAAACTAATACCTTAGCTGGCCTCTTTATGAGAACTCCATAAACATGTTTATAGATTATTCCTTTTACTTGCACTCGCAAAAAACAAAACAAAAAAAAACAGGCTGATCACGTTATTTATCAATTGACTGTTTGATCCATATGAATGCAAAAAAGTGTAATCTTATCATGGTTACCTTGAAACACAATAAGTAAGAGAAATAATTTATCCGACAGTTAAAAAGGCATGATAATGGAAATATATTAAAGACCGGTTTTCTAAACGGCTGTTCAAAGACATCTTCAGGGCCTTTCAAGATTGGAAATCAAATGTGATTATGCCTGCCATTAGAAAAACAAACGTGGTTGTCAAACACTGGTGGATGACTAAAGGAAAATATGAATATACAAGCTCTTAAAACACAACAAACATTAAACTATATCCTAATTAACCGATTCCATTGTCGGAGCAGTTTAATGGGCTTTCATTGATCACAAAACATTGTTTGGAAGAATTATATTATGTTTTATATGTCTTGATTTCATGTTCTTCAAGTGAACATGAAATCTACGATAGTATATGAAGCAAACCACTAGCTATACTTTATCCTTTATGTTACTTTCTTTAACTGTATTAAAATGATTGATATATCTATTTTTTAATTTTTAAGATTATTTTGCATTTTTAGCTTAATATATAGATTTAAGACTCAACATAACTCTCTTAAACTATCCAAAATTCATCAGATATTATTTGGATTACGGCAGAAAATGTCGCTAACAGAGA